>NC_077235.1:67351342-67651342 GCF_027887165.1 Monodelphis domestica
CACTCAAACAACAGATATTGAAGCTGATCATAATATTAATTTAAAACCTATGATAATAATGCAAATTCAAATGCTACCTGCTCAATGTGACCTATTTTTACAGTGAAATTTTATAACAGTTTATGAATGAAACTAATAACTCTAGTCACAGTATTGAAATCTTTTTGGTTATGTATTTAACTATTATAGGTTAACTATAACACCTATGCAACTGCCTGATAAAGCTGCGCATACTTTTACAACCTCAGACAGTGCTATAATGTTAATGATTACACAAGATAAATTTTTGCATAGAGCAAAAAATTGTGTACAAATAGACAAATGCTTAAGATCACAGCACAAGTTGGTAAAATCATACGTGATTTAAGGTATGATGTTTTTATGATTATGTTGTGTGGAAAAGCAAAGATTAAGCATCTATGTATGCGGTCTTGCAAAGTCAAGAGTAAAACGTTTCAAAGCCAGTGCAAAATGTTGTGGATTATGTTCACCTCTGAAAAAATATCCACTACATGTTTTGGAACAAAGGATGCATGCTCCTGAGAGCAAAAGTTAAACACTGAAAGGGGATGGGAGATAGTTACTCTCCTGGTTTATGGCATTAAGCTCAAATGAAGAAGTGAGCAAAGTGATCACAGAACTTATAAATAATTGTGCACAGTTGTCTATTCCAAACATCTTGGGATAGCAGTGCTTTTAATAGCAATACATGGGCTGAATTGGATAGCTCATGGCTTATTTGCAAGCTATGGCAAAAAGAGCTCAAAGGAATTGATAAGCCCCAAGGTTCAAAAACTGAAGGTATGTATGTTCAGTTATTTTCTAACTTTATAAGAGCCAATGAGGCTTTCATTTGGGGTCGAGATTTTCTGTTTATTTCCTCAGATACAAGAAGTCAATGGAGGATGACCCGGATCATCGGAGGATGATCCGATGGCAAGAAAATCTGACCAGAAAAAGGACAGACTGCAGAGGTGTCTGGCACAGGACACCTGGAAAAACTGCAAATGAGCTGGAAAGACCATCACTGCCCTATAGGCATATCTAACACACTATCCACGCACATGTCATTGTATAAAAAACAATTTACCTACAGAAGTATTTCGTTAAGTCCCTGACAGATAGTCTGTGCTACAGATATCTGGGTATTTGTTATAAGATCAAACGTTATCACATACCTGGAAATTTCAAATGGTATTGGCATAACAGGTAACTTAAAATTACTTTTGTGGAATTGTTCCACGTTACCCAATATGATCAAATATCAAATGGTACAATTGGGAAGGTTATGACAGTAAAATAAATACTGTCCAATTGCACTACAAATTGTTACTATCATCCAAAATGGATATATGATTATTGTCGTCAAGGGTACATTATATTGGCAAACAACAGCATGTCTTTCTTCGTATCAGACTTATCTAACAGTCAATTTTGTTCAGCTGTGGCATTTCAACTTTCATAAGAAAGAAGGTTGGAAATGGTATCACTAACCATCTATCTCTTCTACACTCTAAAACGAACATAAGTTACAACTATGCAATAACAGTTTGAATGTCATGCTAAAGATTACATTGTAGGATATATCTGAATTGGGTTGAATATTACCAAGAAATTAAGACTGTGAGGGACCCAAGGGGATGATAACGTTGGGTCGAGGTCTTGTCTGTATGTTGACAGATAGTGGAAACATCTGATCACCCACAGAACACATAATGCCAGCCAACGGAAGACCCAATTTTTCAAACATTGCCAATGTTATATTCTTGGTTATATTCAATTCTTCTTTTATACAGAAGTAGAGACTTAAAGAAGGCTGATATAAGAAATATGCAGCGAGAATTTGCCGTGTCACTTCATTATCTTCATTCTTGTTATTTCAACAACAAATCAGAATGTAATGTTTATGGGAATATTGGTACTTGTTAAGAATTTGCACTAATTGTTGCATTTATAGTTGTGTAAAAGTTTTACAATGTCAATCTTGGTCAACATAGATTAGGGAAATAGAAATCATTTTTGAATGTAAATTCTGACATGACACATTGGCTCAGCTACAGCTATGCCACATGAAAGGTGAGCCATTAGTTTAAAATTTTGCATTCAATTCATGGTCATTTTCCATGATCATTTTTTCAGATTATTTTTCCCTTATATTTTCTTTGAAATACTAGAAGTACATTGTAAGTACTACTAATGCTCTGATCCTGATATATGAATCGGGAATTTTATTTTTGTACATACCCATAAGGCTTATATAAGAAATATGCAGGCAAAAGTTGCCGTGTCACTTCATTAGCATCATTCTTGTTATTTCAAAAACAAATCAAAATGTAATGTTTATGGGAATATTGACACTTGAATTGATGTTTGCATTAATGTTTGAAAAATGTAAAAGATGCTAATCTATTTGGTATGCTATTCAAAAACAAAGGGGCGGGGGAGAAAGAGAGAAAGCATTTTAAGAATATCTTTATACCATTCTCATTTCAATTGAGCAATTTGGATTTGATGCTCTTTTACTTTATTTTCTCTGAATATTTTGATTATCCTATGTTGTTTTTCTTTTCATACATTTTGAAGTAAGATTATTTTCTTATTACTTTTTATCATTATTTTTAACCTATTATGAGACGTTTATCTTTGATTACTAAGTATGAAGATCATTTTCATCATTATCAAATTATTAATAAGTTGAGAGTAAACTCTTCATTGTTGTTGACAATGACACTTACTTTTTACATCCAAAGTTCTTGCAATATGTTTTGGATGTCTATTTTGAATCACTTGAAGTATCATTTGATGATGCTACATGATTTTCATATTTTTGAGTCAGAATTTTTTTTATATTTTTATATCACTCGCCCTTCATCTTATTTTTTTAACACAAAAAGGGGGATATGTAGCATTCCAAGCATATTCACATCTAAGAAATATAACTGATATATGGATATTGTGTCTTCAGACACAAGGTTTGAACTCTGACATTTGTGGGTGGACTCTTGACCTAGCCATGCAAACTCATTAACATTTGGTGCAGACTCCAATTCCTTGGTAAAAGGGCCTGTTGAGGTCAACACACCCAAAAGGTGTCATCATTACCTTCCCATCAAATCTGAATTATCTATGCTTTCTTACCTGGTCATTGATCCTGGCTATCCCCAAGAATGCCTGGGGTAAAGGCGTGATTCCCTCTCTTGTTCCAGGGATCTTAAAGCTTCACTAGTGTCTCTTTACTAAGGCTTCTCTTGCCCACGTGCTTTCTATCTCGGAATCCGTACTTCCACGTGTCTGCAAGCTTCTCATATTTTCCTTTAATTCTTTGACCAAGGAAAATGCCATAGGGGATCCCGCCTGCCCTATCTATTCCTTTGACTTGTCTCTGTCTGTCATTCTTCACCCATATTCTCAGACTCCTTGCTCCTTCTTCTCCAGTCCCAACCCACAAAGGAAAAATCCCTTTTTGTGACCACCACTACCAGGTTACAGACACCCTCATTCACAGGTCGCCCTGGCACCAACCCTGCAACCATATGTCTATGTGGCAGGCATCTTGGATTATATATCCCGAAGACTATGCACAATCAGAACCAGGGAAAGACAAGGATTCCCTCTCATCTCGAGATAAAGACTTTTTCTTTAACTATTGAAGATCTGGCAACTTCTTGTAATCCTGGCTATACGTGGGTAATATGATATGTCCATGCAGCTGTCCTATGATTACTGTCACATTAATTCAGGATCACTAAGGAGTGAAGATCATTTTCTTATTATTTTATATTATTACTTGCGATCTTTGATGATGAAAATTGTTACGCTTGACTTTGCTAAATGGAAATGAAGATCATACTTATCATTTTTACAGCATTATGGCTAAGTGACGTTTCATTTTGATATTTGATTGTGAATTCATTTTTGATTCTTTATCTGACTACGCTCACTAGTATTCCTGTTTGTTGACTAAGTTTAAAATTTTGTTGTAAAAGTTTACCCTCTTATTTTATTTCTGTAAAAAAAATAGGGGGGGGGGATATGCAACCTACCAGGCATGGGGGTATGGTTGATGTATTAAGTACTTGATCAGATCCATTCATGATCAATGTATCAGCAGTTCTAAAGGCAAGAGAATTCCTGGGCCTCAGCCACAAAGGTCTAGCCCTCACCTTGTCAAACCTCATTCCTCTGAAAAGCTCATGTCAGGAGAATCCCCACCTACTCCGACCTTGTCATTGTCTATCCAACCAAAGGTAAGAACTACATGCTATGTCACGTATTCATTGATCACCTCTCAATCCACAATAAAGGCTGGGGTGAGGCGCACTGCTTTTTCTCTTGTTTCCTGCAACCTAGGAGTTCTCCCTGCTGTCTCTATTTATCTGTCCTAGATGCACTCTTGGCCACATGCTTTCTATGTTGGAACTCTTACTTCCGCTTGGTCTCTTATATCTCAGATTTTCCTTTCATTATTTTTCTAAGGAAAATAGTATCAGGGGCCATCGCCGCTGCCCATTTCAATTCACTTCTCTGTGTCTCTTGATTTATCACCCATTTTCTCTGACTCCTTTCTCCTTCTCGAGCCCACACCCACTAAGGAAATAGATTATGTAGCAGCCACAGGTTGGGCTCTTATCCCAGGTTTCACAAAGATATATCATCTCACTTTTCACTGACCTAATCTGGGTCACCATGACCATACGTGAAACATATGGGTATCGAAGGCTAAGATTCACGTGTCTTCCCTTTTGGCACCTGGGTTTCAGGACCCCAGCCCCAGGAGTTCCTGTTCACTCTCCCCCCCACCCCAGGAATTCCTCTCCACTCCCCCTACCTTAAAGTGTATAAAAAGCCTGCTAATCACAGCCTTAGAGAAAGCACTTTAGGTGCTCAGCACCAAGCTATATTTTGCTCAATAAAGTACCTCTTGTGTGTTGCATTACCGTGTGTGTGTGTGTGTGTGTGTGTGTATGTGTGTATGTGTGTCCTCCATGGAATACGAGCCAGAACCGGACATAACACCTTCAACCCAAAAGGCAGGAGTCCTAGACATGGAACAGAAGAGCTGCCTTAAAGCTACTGCTGCTGCTGCTGCTCTTTATGCTATAGCTGACGGCTCTGTGGCATCATATTCTGAGGGAGAGCCAAGAACACAAGGTACACAAACCCAAGAGTGACCAGGCTACCCTACAGGTTCCAGCCATCTCTCTATATAGGCAGGCACTGATGCCAGCCTATATAGGAAACTGATCAATTTAAGTCATCAGTGGTTGTTCATGTTCAAAGTAATTCAGGCCCTCCTATGGCTGCTAGCTTGGCAGCACCATCTGCTCAGTCATTTCCCCTGGAGACAGGGTCAGTGCCACCTCAATGGGCAGAGCAATGAACTAGAGTGAGGGCTTCAGGCAGCTGGAGAGCAGAAAGAACTTCCTTAATCATTTCTGCATCAGCTATGGAAGGAGAATACTGAGAGGACAGGGTGGGAGGCAGGTGTGTGACTGCTCCAAGGCAAAGTGGGCCACTCATGGCCAAGGTCCACTCATATGTAGGCCTATGACATAAGCATGTGTACGAGGCTTGGGGTCAAAGAGGAGACTTGCACATAGCTGTAAAAGCTTATTCCAAACCCATTTAAAAAAAAAAAAAAAAACCCTCCTCGGATGCCATACCAATATGTGGCCTAAAGAGGGAGACCAAGAGGCGAAGGGAGGTGGGGGGAGGGGGAGCTGAGCACCTGAGGAAGTTGGGGACCTGGGAGAGGGGATACTGAAGGAGGGGACTTTCTGGTGGGTGTCCCCACAGAGAGGAGGGGCAGTGTGGGAGGCGGGCAATTGAGAGGGAGGGGGCAGCTTTCAGGGGCAGGAGGGGCAGGCCTGACTAGGGAGCTGACCAGTACATGCAGCAGGCGGGACTAATGAAGAACCCAGAGGAAGACACAGGGGGCGGGTCCGCAGCAGCGGCAGCCACTCCCAAAGCCTCCTCCCCTCAGCTGGGGTGCCGCATGTGACCAATGCTGCTCCCCTACCTCACACCTTCCACACGCAACTTCCCGTCCTTTGCCATGGCGGACCTTAATGCTAGGCACAGCGACACAGGGAGGCTCTGACAGAAAAGGCGGGAACTTTCCGCTCCCCTCCCCCTCCACCACGTGCCACCTGCCTGCCCCTGCGCGCCTGCGCTCCAAGCCTCCTGGCCTGCCTTTTACTCTGCGCATGCGTAGCTCTTCCACACACCTCCTTCCTCCACCCCACCCCCCACCCTTCAGCTGGACTCCTTGCTTTTGCCACACTCTGCAATTGGGGTTCGGGCTCCAAACGCACATTAAGGGATACACCACCAGCAGCCACGGAAAATGGCTCAGCCCCCCCACACCTCCGACCCGGGACTGGCCTTGCCTCACATCTATCCCTTACAAAAAGCCCAGGTTCAGTGGAGGCAAAACAAAAAACAAAAACCTATTTGGTATTGACCTACAATGCCCAAAGGAGTCCCAGTGTTCCCCTTCGCCTTCCAAAGGGGGAGACCTGTCTAAAGAAGCTTCGCCAAAAACAAAGAAAAAACCCGCAAATCACATGGCCCGCAATCGCCAAAGCAGTCCCCAAAGGGGAGACTGTGGTAGGTCACCAGAGGAGCTATTCAGCTGCTGCTGCTGCTCCTCTTGACAGACAACTCCCTCCCAATTAGGCAATTTAATACTAAGAAATGCCTGGCATAACCTGGAATATGCTTTAAAGAAGTTTCTAATACATTCAAATTTTAAATATGTGCGAATTATAAAAAATTTCTTAAGCAGGACACAAGAGCAGCAAAAATAAAAAATTGGCTGAGATTATTTCAACCACCTGGATGCAGTTCAGAAACTTTTTATGAGGCATATTAATGTGACTTCATCCAGAAAGCAAATTATTGATAATTAGTATAGCTTCAATTATAAAAATCAGACACTCTCAGCAGAGTGGACACATGGTTGGAAGGAGTCAATCTGTTAACCAACCAGGAGTTAATTATCAAGGTTAGCCAGTAACATGATTTATTGGTGATTTAAAATGGGCAATACACTGAAAGGGGATGGGAGATAGTTATTCTCCTGGTTAATGGCATTAAGCTCAAATGAAGAAGTGAGTAAAGTGATTACAGAACTTATAAATAATTGTGCACAGTTGTCTATTCCAAACATCTTGGGATAGCAGTGCTTTTAATAGCAATAAATGGGCTGAATTGGATAGCTCATGGCTCATATGTAAGCTATGCCAAAAAGAGCTCAAAAATTTGATAAGTCTCAAGCTTTAAAAACTGAAGGTATTTATGTTCAGTTACTTTCTAACTTTATTAGACCCAATGAGGCTTTCATTTGGGGTCAAGACTTTCTGTTTATTTCCTCAGATACAAGAAGTCAATGGAGGATGACCTAAAGCATCCGATGGCAAGAAAATCTCACCAGAAATAGGACAGACTGCAGAGGTGTCTGGCACAGGACACCTGGAAAAACTGCAAATGAGCTGGAAAGATCATCACTGCCCTATAGGCAGGTCTAACACACTATCCACGCACATGTCATTGTATGAAAAACAATTTGCCTACAGAAGAATATCTTTAAGTCCCTGACAGATAGTCTGTGCTACAGATTTATGGGTATTTGTTATAAGATCAAACGTTATCACATACCTGCAAATTCCAAATGGTATTGGCATAACAGGTAACTTAACGTTATTTTTCTGGATTTGTTCCATGTTACCCAAATATGATCAAATATCAAATGGTACAATTGGGAAGGTTATGACTGTACCATAAATACTGTCCAATTGCAGTACGATTTGCTACTATCATCCAAAATGGATATATGATTATTGTCTTCAAGGGTACATTATATTGGCAAACAACAGCATGTCTTTCTTCGTATCAGACTTATCTAACAGTCAATTTTGTTCAGCTTTGGCATTTCAACTTTCATAAGAAAGAAGGGTGGAAATGGTATCACTAACCATCTATCTCTTCCACCCACTAAAACGATCATAAGTTACAACTAAGCAATAACAGTTTGAATGTCATGCTAAAGATTACATTGTAGGATATATCTGAATTGGGTTGAATATTAATTACCAAAAAATTAAGACTGTAAGGGACCCAGGGGGATGATAACGTTGGGTCGAGGTCTTGTCTGTATGTTGACAGATAGTGTAGTGAAAACATCTGGTCACCCACAAAACACATAATGCCAGCCAACACAAGACCAAGAAGAGAAGCCGACCAAAGCTGTTGACATCAGCTAACTACACGCCAGCCACTATCCAGGGGCGCTGGAAGGACACTTCACCGGTGACTAATATCACTCCAAAAGACTGACATTACACTATTAGTGACATTTGCTATTAGGCTACTGTGGGACACTGGTCCGGCTGACATCCATTGATATAGTGTACCCAAACCAAGAGCAAGGATGCTAACTCAGAAGGACTAAACCACACTTGTGTCTGTCTAAGACATCAGATAAATCCCACAGTCCGAGGTCTTTGTTATGGAATCGAAACAAAATAGCTACAGTTGTTTAGACGTGAATGTATACCTTTCATTTTATATGTCTAAGATACTGTCAAAAGGATACATTGTAAAACTACTACTTGTATTGTAAGAAATGCTGGGACATTGGTATGACTCTCCAAAGAGGAGGAGATAGAAAACTTTCACTCATAGCATAGATCTGATACCTCTGACAACAAAAAGTGAGGTGCAAGGCAGAAAATGCTACACAGGCAGGTTTAATGGACAGATGATCCTGATGTTACTCTCGAAAAAAGGTATGAGATATCAGGCAAAATGCACTCTGAAATCTTTAATCAGGAACCTAAGTTATTGAAAAAGATCATTTACATCCATGCAAAGATTATGTTCCTGGCAATACCTAGGTGGACGTTACGTGCCAACCACCGTGGGTGTACTTGAGCGTTAGTACCATTGTTAACCAATACTCCGGAAACCCTGTCTTTTGGGGTAATATCTTTATGGGAACGGTTTCTTGCTCCCTCCCAGTAGTCCCAGAATTCAGACAGGCCGCTGGATTCGGGGTCTATTGGCTTCCCATTCAAATACTGGAAGACGTTCTGGTGTTTGAAAGCAAAGCCTCAGTGGTCATCTGAGTGCACTAGGTTGGACAATTTCTGTGGACGCGCAGTTATTGACTCTCCTAGGTGGAACCAGTTATCACACACATACATGGAGCAAGGGCAAACTATGATCTAAGTTTCCCTTTTTTGGAGTAGGTATTGAAAATATGACACAATAGGCACGGATAAGCTTGTAGAAAAAGCACATTGAATATTATACATTAACAACTAGGCAAGAACAAGCTACACCAAATTCGACAAGTTCAAGAAACTGTAGAAATTGTTTCTACATGAAAAACAACTTAAGCTTCTATTTACCCAAACATTGCTTTGGTGGAATGAATTTTCCAAATATTGGTAATGTTATATGCTTGGCTATCATATTGATGGGTTTATTTATAAAAGCAGAAATTTAAATGAGGATGATATACGAAATATGCAGCCAAAACTTGAAATGTCACTTCATTATCATCATCCTGGGTATTTACACTGCAAATCAGAATGTAATGTGTTTGGGAATTTTGGTATTTGTTAAAAATTTCACAATAATTGTTGTATTAATGTTTTTACAAAGCTTTTAATGGTGGAAAAATTATGCTCATGTACAAGGCGAGAGTTTTAGTCAATTTAGATCAGGAATTAGAAATCACTGGGAATGTAAATTCTGATATTACATATTGGCTCAGCTTCAAACAAGCCACATAAACAGTGAAAAAAGAGTCTAAAATTTTGTTTTCATTTTGGAATCACATTCCCAAGATCATTTGCTCAGATGATTTGGTATGTTATATACATGATCCTCCAGAATTGTTCAGAGAGGATGTTTTTCTTTGGAGGGATCTCTCCCAACAACAACAAGAACAACAAAAATTAAAAAGGGGAGAAGAATCTTAAAGATGTCAGGACTTTCACATTTTAGAACCCTTTTGATTCTCTTTTATTATTCAATTTTGTGAAGTGTGTGAAGTGTGTTACAGTAAACTACCTCTCTGTGCCGATTGCATCGTCTGTTCTGTTCCTTTGGACCTCTAAAGGGACCCTAACAAAAGCACGTGGTCGGTCAGAGCAGGATTCTCAAACTGTCTCTGTGGGCGGGGAGTGCCCTTTCCCTCCCCCACCTGGGCCTGCTAGTACCTCCTCTCCCTGCCCTGGATCTCCGGAGGTTAAGAAACACCTGAGGAGCGGTCTGAGGGGGAGGGGAAGAAAAAAGAAAATTTGACCTAGCAAAACCCTCACTAGGGGCGATTGAGAACTTGAGAACTCTCAGCCTGAAACAGGCAGTTGCTGGAGCCTAGTGGATTTCGAAAGGAGCAACTGGGAAAAGCAAAAGCAGGTGTTAAGGTTTCATCAGGAAAGTGCAAAATCAAATTTACCTGCTCCCAAGACAAAAGCTGGGAGAGCCAGGCTGCTATTCATAGGCCAAAACAGGCAGTTTAGCCCTAGTGGGAAAGGCTAGCAGACAGCAAGCCAGGAGCAAGCTAATCTTCCCAGGCAGATTCCTGGCATGCATTTGAAAGGCTTATCCGGAAGTAACTGCTTTGACTCCAAGCAGGGCACTTAAAGGGTCAGAATCCCTTGGCTAAAGGGATAAAAAACAAACAAATTTTTCTAATACAACCGCAGGTCTCAGCAAAATTAATGAATCAAGGTAATAATCCTGAATTAGGTTAAATTCCGAACAGCCTAGGTTGTAAAAAGATATTGCCATTCTGTAACCAAAGGCAGAAGATTAAAAACAAACAAAAGGCAAGCCTCTGCACTCATTTAGCATTTGAAAAGGGTCCTAGGAACTCTTTTGTTTGAGGTCCAGCCAGGGAAAGGCGGGCTGTACCTGGGTGATTGCAAATGATAAGAAGCACAGTGAAGTGAGATCTGGGCATTTGAATCGTTTTCATTTAGGTTGGATACAGGCAAAATTATAAAGGAATGTCTGCTTATATTTTTTGATGAAGGAAGTCAAAAAAGGGGAATTAAAAATCTTTCTCTGACTTTTGTTATATGCCACAGAATCTCAGGACTAGAAATGTTTATCTGTAGAGAAACTTTGGTATATATCACAAGGTAATTCAAGTACAAACAGAACATTTTTAAGGTTTGGGCTTAAATCTGAAGCAGCTTGAAATGTTTTTTCTCTACCGGCCACATGGCTTGAGCCACGTGGAAGAGAGCATCAGAGCAACTGAGGTTGCAAGTTTTTTATTACAAACGCTGTAATTGGCTAGAAGGAAAATTTAATGCTGAGACATAATACGCATGGATTGGAATATGATTTAAAGGAATTTATAAGGCTTTCTGATTTTAACTATGGAGGAATTATTAACACTTTTCTAAGCAGGACATAAAAGCAACAATATTGAGCAGAGCTTATTCAAACAGCCTGTATGCAGTTCAGAAACGTTTTAGTGGGCATATTAATATACCTGTATCCAGAAAGCAAATGATTTATAACTAGAATAGCTTTTACTATGGAAAATAAGACACATGCTCAGCAGAGTAAAAGCATGGTCAGAAGGATTCAGTCTGTTTACCAGTGGCTCATTATTAAAGTTATCAAGGAATCTGTTACTCAGTACAGTGATTTATTAAGGACTTGAAAGAGGCAATACTATCATGTATTCAAATGGCAGATATTGAAGCTGATCATGAGATTGAAAAGAGACCTATGATAATAATGCAAATTCAAAGGTTACTGGCACAATTTGATTTATTTCTGCAGTGAAGATTTGCAGACTTAGCAGATGAAAGTAATGATTTTAGTCACAGTATTAAGATCTTTTCAGTTATGGAGTTAATTGCAGTAGTTCAGATACAACAACTCCTGTGCAACTGTTTGATAATTCTGTGCATACTTGTGCAGCATAAGACAACGCTATAATTTTAATAACTGCACAATGGGAAATTTTTTCAAATAGCAAAAAGTGTGTGCAGACAAACAAAGGCTTAAGATCCCAGCACACACGGGTCAAATCATAAGTGATTTCTAGTATGATATTTTTATGATTATGGGTTTGAAAAAGCAAATATTTAAGCATCTATACATGCTGCTTTGCAAAGTCTATTGTACATCTATATCCTGAACAAGCAGGGGATATCGCTTATCAATGCAAACTGTGGGGGATTAATTTCACCTCTGATAGGTATCCAATGTATATTTTGGAGCAAAAGGTGCATTTCAGCATGCTCCTGGCACAAAGGTTGAACTGTGAAAAGTGATGGGAGATACTTACTCTCCTGGTTTAGGGTTCAAGCTCAAATGAAGAAGTGAGCAAAGTGATTACAGATTTTATGAATATCTGTGCACTACTGTCTATTCCACACAGCTTGGAATAGCAGGGCTTTTAACAGCAATGCAAGGGCTAAATTGCATAGCTCATGGCTTACATGCAAGCTATGGTAAATAGAGATCAAGGGAATTCATGAGCCCCAAGGTTCAAAAACTGAAAGTATAGATGTTCTGTCACTTTCTAACTCTCTGAGACCCAATGAGGCTTTCATTTGGGGTCGAGGTTTTCTGTTTACTTTCTCAGACACATGAAGTCCATGGAAGATGATCAAGAGCATCTGATGGCAAGACAATCTGCCCAGAAGAAGGACAGATGGCAGAGGTGTCTGGCACAGGACACCAGAAATGCAGCACATGGATTGTAAAGGCTATGATTGCCCTATAGGCAGGTTTAACACACTATCCACACACACATGTACTTGAATGAAAAACAATTACATGCAGAAGAATATCATTAAGCCATGGACAGATATTCTGTTCTAGGGATACATGGGTATTTGGTAAAAGATCTAACTATTACATGCCTGAAAATTTTGAATGGTACTGGTACAATGTGTAACCTGACAATCATTTTATTGGCATTGTTCCATGTTAGCCAAATTTGATCAAATATCAAAAGGGTATAATTGGGAATGTTATGACAGTATAAGGAATGCTGTCCACTTGCAGCACAAATGGGTATTACTATCCAACATGTAATGATGATTATTGTCTTAAAGGGTACATTATATTTGCAAACAACATGTTTTTATTAGAATCAGACTTATCTAGAAGTCAATTTTGTTTAGCTGTGACTGTTCCACTTTCGTAAGGAAAGAGGTGGATATGGTATCACTAATCATCTATCTCTTCTACACCCCAGAGAGAATATAAGTTAAAGCTATGCAATAATCAGTATTGAATGTAATGATAAAGATCACATTGTGTGAGATACCTGAATTGGGTTGAATATCATCGAGATATTAAGACTGTAAGGGACCCAAGGGGATGATAATGTTGGGCCGAGGTCTTGTTTGTATGTTCACAGATAATGAAAACATCTGGTCACCCACGTCATGCTTCATGCCAGCTGACACAGACCAGGAAGAGAAGCAGACGGAAGGTGATGGCATCAGATATCTGCATGCCAGCCACAATCCAGGCACGCTGGAGGGACACTTCTCTGGTGACTAATATCACTCCAGAACAATGACATTACACTATTAGAGACGTTTGCTGTTAGACCACTGATGGACACTTGTCATGCTGACATCCATTGAGATGTGGTACCCAGAGCAACATCGAGTATGCTAACTCAGAAGGACTGAAAGACACACTCATTTCTGTATAAGACACCAGATATGTCCCACACTCCAAAGACTTTGCTATGGGATTGAGATGAATTAGCTACAAATTGTCTAGCTACTAATGTATACCCTGTATTTTGTAGATGATACTGTCAAAAGGAATGTATATTGTATGCATTGTAAACCTACCACTTGTATTGTAAGAAATGCTACTATCACCGAGGGTATAGAACTTGGTATGACTCTCCAAAGAGTAGGAGATAGAAAACTTTTATTCATAGCATAGATCTGATACCTCTGACAACCAAAATGAGGTGCTAAGCAGAAAATGCTGCACAGACTTGGTTAATGGACAGATGACACTGATGTTACTCTCAAGAAAGGATGAGAGATCAGGGAAAAGACTCTAGGAAATCTTTAATCAGGAACCTGAGTTATTGTCACATTGAATATTATATACTAACAACTAGGTATGAAAAAGCTATGTCAAATTCTAGAGGTACAAGAAACTGTAGAAATTGTTTCTGCATGGAAAACAACTTAAGCTTCTATTTACCCAAACATTGGTTTGGTGGAATGAATTTTGCAAATATTGGTAATGGTATAGGCTTGGTTATCATATTGATGGGTTTAGTTATTCAAGCAGAGATTTAAATAAGGAAGACACAAGGAATATGCAGTCAGAACTTGAAATATTACTTCATTATCACCATCATGGTTATTTAAGCTACAAATCAGAATGTAAAGTGTATGAGAATATTGGTATTTGTTAAAAATTGCACTGTGATTGATGTATTAATGTTTTTGCAAAGCCTGTAATGGTGCAAAATTATGTTCATATACAAGGCGAATGTTGATGTATTTAGATCAGGAATTAGAAATCATTGGGAATATAAGTTCTGATATTTTACATTGGCTCAGTTTCAAGGATACCACATAGACTGTGAGCCAAGAGTCTAGAATCTTGTATTAATTTTGGGATCAGGTTCCCAGGATCAATTTTCTAAGATCATTTGACATGTGATAACATGATCCTCCAGAATTGTTCAGAGAGGATGTTTTTCTTTGAAGGGATCTCTCCCAACACACAAACAAAAAAGAAAAGGGAGAGGAATCTTATAGATATCAGTATGTTCATTTGAGAGAACACTTTTGATTCATTTTCAAGTATTCAACTTTGATTTTTCTGTTGCACAATTATTGCCAGAATTTTTAAGTACTAGGAAGGAAAGTACTAGTGATGCTCTGATCCAGAATTATGAAGGTGCAAAGATTTCTAGAATTGCAGTCACCTAACAGTCGGTAGACATGAGAACATGACAGCAATTGTTAATTTTCAGATGACCATTCTGGAGAGTGATGTCTGATTGCATGTAAGGGGAATCATAATGAAGCTTTCATTATGGACCAGACAGCCTCAGCCACGATTATACACTTTCCATATGAAATGGATGTTTGAGGTTGGGAAATGCAGAGACATGGTGTACTGACACCCTCAGTCGCTGAATGTCCTGGCATCGAGCTACCAACCAGTTTCCTATGTGGCAGGCATCTGGCAGTGAGCACGGAGAGATCCCCAAGATGCAGTATCAGTACGAGAGAAAGGAAGGACTTATCCTTCATCTCCAGAGATAGTATTTTGCTAACTATTGAAAAGGCGGACAACTTCTGATAGTCCAGACTGTGAAAGGTGGCGTGTTTGATTATTGCACCTGTCATGTGAGCCATAGAATTCTACCTCATTAGACCAGGATCAGTCGCGTGGAAATTATTTTCTTAACATTTTATATCTACTAAGACTGTTGCATCGATCCTGAAATGCAGACAGGCAGATAGAAAGATCAGTTTGGAATTTTTAAGATTGATCACTGAATCAGTTTATGCTGATGTTCACTCTGGATTGTTATATCTAAGTTATACAATCAGGGTGGGTTTTTCATCTCTATATCAGAATATGATTATGCACCAGAGTGTTTGTATTTGTTAATGCTGTAATGTTGCTACATTTTGATATTACACTATTCATTTGTGTGTAAAACAAAAAGGGGGAGATGTAGCAGTCCACCCCTAGCTATGGGCAAGGGGAACAGTTGGTATGTGCAGATTGCCTTAAAAGAGAGCATGCTCAGTCTTGAGCATGCTCAGCACTGCTCATGGCTGGGAAGGCCTCTGACCCTTGACCCCAGCTTCCCCCAGGTTAGGCGGGAAAACAAGTTTCTTTGTTCTCGCCTGGTTAAGAGAAACCACACCTATGCCTTGTCATTAACCAATGAGGGTCATCCCTATGTACTGCGTAGCAAAGGGTATTTGTAGCCCAGCAAGCTCCCCAAAACGCTTCCCCTGCAATCCCAGTTTCTCGTGTTCCTTCTCCTACAGAAAACCAAATTCCGATGCAAGGGAGATCTTGTCCTCCTAGAGAAACCTGTCCTTGTCAAACTGACCCACAGGTGCAAAATTCAACTAGAGGCCTGTTTCCTCTAAGAGAAGTACCTGAAATAGGACGGAATGGGGATGTGGTGACTTTAAGACATAGGATACCGTTTACTCCCCAAGAAATAAATGAATTTACACGAAATATCCCCACATATGAACAAGATCCTTTTCTAGTAACAAAAAAGATGGGAGACATATTTTTTCAGTATAATCCGTCTTACAAGGACGTTGAGAGCTTACTACAGGCTTTTTTAAGTGAACATGAAAAAAATAAAATAATTGCTCATGTCAACAAAACCCGGGGGCGTAATGCAGCACATTGGCCATCTCAGGATCCCGAATGGGACTATAACAATCCTGAGGATTATCTACAACTATACCATTGTAGAGAGGCCATCCTCACGGCCATGAAGGAATGTGCAGACAGTACAGATAAGTGGATGGAACTGGAAAAAATTAAGCAAAAGGAAGACGAAACACCCTCCAGATTTATGGACAGAATTATCGAGTTTGGGGACAGATACTTAGATTGGGACTTAACTAAAGAGAGTAGTTTAAGACAAGTTAGAAGAATCTTTGTAAACAATTCTTGCAAAGCAATTAAGAATTATTTTAAAACACAATGCCCAAGATGGTCAGATATGGACCTTGAAGAATTGCGAAAAACAGCTATATATGTTTTAAAGGGAAACAAGGAAAAGGAGGAAGAAAATAATGATGACATGGAGGAAATGAAGAAAAAAATGAGATGTGTAATAGATAGGATAACTAAATTAGAAAGTGGGCATGATAATGAACCAATGACAATTGCCCCTCTCCAGAAATCCAATTATCAATCCATTACTTGCAACTTCTGTGGGAAGAAGGGCCACAATATGATGGATTGTAGAACCTTTCTTAAGATGTTTGGAAGGAATACACAGTTTAATAATAGTTTTAGAAATAATAACTATAGAAATGATGATAATGGTTATAGAAACCAGAATTCTAGAAATTATAATAATGACTATGGAAATAACTATAATGAATATAGAAATAAGAACTTTAGAAACCAGAATTATAGAAATAGGAATTGGGAAATTAATGACAATGTTCCAATTAAAGAAAATTATAATGATAATGAACAACAACAATATATGAGAAATGGAGCTCGTCCAAAAAATACTCGAGGTGCTAATGATCCTCAGAGAGGTGCCCTTCAGGAGGGTGCCCAGGGAACTTCCCAGTATAATAAAGATGATTCTTCTTAGATTGTATTGATTTTGTTGATATTAATTAACCTTTTTCAGTTTTTTTTCTCTCCTCTCCAAATAGTAGGAAAGATGAATAAAGAACTTAAGACTATGATTGGCAAATTATGCACTGAGACCCATTTAAAATGGCCTGAAATTCTCCCTCTGGCCCTATTTTATCTTAGAAGCAGGCCTAGAGGAGACTTACATATTTCACCATTTGAGATGCTTTTTGGACATCCACCTATACAGGCTAAGCCTTTCTCCCCGGCTTATAAATCGCTATTAGGGGGAGATATTACTATTGCTTCCTATATACAGGAGTTACAGCACAAACTACGTGAACTTCATGAATGCGGAGCTGCAGTACAAGCCGGACCATTAGACTTTTCTCTGCATGACCTGAACCCAGGAGATAAAGTTTATATCAAGAATTTCAAGCGAACTGGAGCAACTGAACCTTCATGGGAAGGACCATTCCAAATATTATTAACTACTCCAACATCAATGCTTGGAGCAAGGCTCAATGGGACTGGGCTTGCTCTTGATCTATTTCTGAACACAGTTCTGATCTCCATGGTTAGAGCCACCTCATGTCTCCTGTCCTTGGGAAATGAGTGATGGGCTGAGGAGCTTTACTGTGAGCTCGATTGTCATATATGATTCGTGGTTGTATTCCATCCTTCCCTAACATCAGATCTTTCCCCAAAGGGGTAAAACTCCTATCTTTTCTTTCTTGATGGAACTGCTGGCAGTCTCCATCACCCACACAAACACCCTAAAAGTGTATACAAAGCCTGCAAATCACAGCTTCGGGGCCAGTTAGCAATTTTCATTTAAAACTCATTCGAAAGGTTGATGCATGCAACTTGGGAGGATTGCTAATGATTTTGATATGGTACTGTAGCCTGCCAGGCATGGAAGTATGGGTGATGTATTAAATACTTGATCAGAGCAGTCAATGATCAATGTATAGGCAGTTCTAAGGGCAAGAGAATTCCAGGGCCTAAGCCACAAAGACTTTGCCCTCACCTTGTCAAACCTTGTTCCTCTGAAGAGCACATGACAGGTGAATCCCCACCTACTCTGATCTTGTCATTATCTAGCCTACCAATGAGAATCAACTATGCCTTGTTACGTATTCATTCTTCCTCACTCTCTACAATAAAGCCTGGGGTGAAGGTGTGATTCCTCCTCTTCTTTCCTGTAAACCTTAAAATTTCTTAAACTTATGAATGTTGGAAATTTCACCATTGGGAAATTTCATACTTGAAAGATTTCCTATTGAGAGTGGGAACTCTACTGGAATGTGAACCCCATTGGCATGGGAGGTTCCTCCTCCTCCCTTCTTAAGATTACTTTAGGACAGAAACCTTTTGCTGAACAATGGAAAGGGCTTTGACCTATGCTTAAGCATAGAAGAGGAATTTCTTTGAGTCATGATTGATTTTAGAATTGATACAATGGAGATACTTGGAATGACAGAACCAGGTCTTGGAAATTGCAATCTCCACCCTACTCAGTCCTAACAGGATTTAGGAAGGGCTGCAGCATAGATCAAAATTTAATTATTCCATCTCTACCTTACTCAGGGTAACAGGATTTAGGAAGGGCTGTAGCAAAAGATCAAGATTTAATTATTTGAGAATATGACCTTCAACAGACATGTGCCAAGCCACAGACCTCTGGGCGGTCCTGGGTTAAGCTAGAGCCACCATTGGCACAGGGAAAATGATGGACAGTGATTGGTAGATGTGAGAACTGAGGGGAGGGAACTTGGATGGTTTCCTTAAACATAGAGGGGTCTGAGGACTGAGGGGTTGGTTGGAGGGTTTTGGCTCTGAGTGGTTGGAGAGGTGCTCTGAGAAGCTTGCTCTGAAGGAAGCTGGAGGTGGAGGCCCCTGAGACTGTTTCTCCATTTTGGTCACGTGAGTAATAGGGACTGATCTCCTTTCTTTGCCCCAGCTATCTAAGGGCTTGGGCCTTTTGGCCCAGCCTAAACAGAAGGGGTATTTAAGCCCAATTCCCTTCTCTCCCCTCTCTCTCTCTCTCTCTCTCTTTCTCTCTTTCTCTCTCTCTCTAATTCCTTTCTTCCTCCTGTTTGTAATTAAACTCTATAAAAGGTTGACGGCTGACTTGAGTTTTCATTTAGGAATTACATAGCTGAATTCTTTGGCGACCTTAAATTAATATATATCAGTCTTTTAAAGTGATTTCCTTGTCACATTATGGCAGTGATGTTATTATTTTTAATCTATCCAATTTAAATTCATGACTGAAAAGATTTTGATAATATGAATGGAATTATCAATTTTAGCTATGAGTTTTACAAAATTCTGTTGCCAAAATGGACCACATTGCGCAAGTAATATTTGAGCTTGTATACTAGTAATTGGTTTTAGACTGCAATCATGCTCAGGATCGATATATGCAATTTGAATAAGTGGTAGTGTCGCCGATTCTAAACCACAAATAAGGCACTGTTGCTGGTTAACAAATTAATTCTTAACCTTCATAATTTACTGCTGATTAACAATTTGAATCCTCCCAGCACTCTTTTTACTTCGATGCCTTGCAATGTTGAGAATGTGTCTCATATTTAGAATTGATGGTATATTCTTTTGAGATTGAATGATTCTAAATAATTTGCCTTTTGGATAAAGTTGCAATAATGTGGCTTACATACAATTTTGAACTTCATTCAGGTTTTTAAATATTGGCTGCTAGGTTTTATCCTTGCTGACCTTATGTCCTGTTTGAAAATGTAATGATACCAACATATTTAAAATTTGAATCTACTAGAAATTTCTCTAAAGCATATGCCAATTGATGCTAGGCAGTTAAAAAATGGCACTGGTTGTTAATTTTCCTTTGGTAATATTCAATACTTGTCATAAACACTTGTAATCTGAGGTGTAGGAGTATTGCCCTCTATATGGCAGGATCAATTGATCAAACTGCTGGATGAAGTTTCCTTTCCAGATCCAAATAGTTGTGGCAGTGAGTCACATGGTTGCAAGAGTCCATGTGGATTTACCTCTAAAAGCCTTGGAAAAATAGTGTTTATATGTTGGTATTTAACCTACAGTTACACTATAATTCATTTTAAAATATGATTACAGATAAAATATCTCTTGTAGCATGTGACAAAATCCGGATAAAGATTTTTAACTGTAAAACTTTTCCTATCAAGAAATATAATCAGATATTCCTATATAAATTTACCATGTCTAATCCAAATTAAGACGATTTAGTTTTTAAACTTTGCTTCATGGTAATACCATGTCTAAGCAATGATCGGTTTGAAAGACATATCAGGTTTATACCTTTACGTTTAAACAAGAGTCCTCCTGCATTCTCTGGCTGTGTTTTAAAAAGCTTGTTTCTTTTAGATATGCTAAACTGGTGGAGAGTTTTGCTGATAAAAAAAAAAAAAAGCCTTTTGCTCTGGTTGTTTTCTTGAGAGCAAGAATGCCTGTTTGCTTCCTAATAGTTAGGGCAAACATGTGTTCTCCTTTTTTTAAAGCTGGTCTTCCTTTAGGTTTTTGAGAGATGGTTTTCATGCTTTGATAAGATCTTATAGTCCTTTTGTGAGGAATTCTCTCCTCAAAGCACTCTTTAACCTAAAGTTTTGTTCTGCGTTTAACCATTGCTTATTAAGCTTTCACAATTTACCTGTGCTAGATAATTTCTAATAGATAACACAGAGTTATGGCACATGAGTTTCTTTTACGATTTGTGGCTTGTGCCTTGCCCAACTTTTGAAATAAGCAATGTTCAAGTAGAGAAATTCCTTGTGATAAACTCATATTGAATTGATAAGAATGATTTTGCCTTAGGACCTGTAGGTCTGAGTGTTATCTAGCCCCAGATTCTTTAGTCAAAGGAACTTGATTCACAGTATGAATTATTCTGCTTTGAATTTCTATAGAAGTCAGGATTTTAATGCCCATAGCCTGAATTAAGTCTGAGCCTGCACTATTAGAATCATTACTGATTTTTGTTAGAGAAGCCTTTCTACCTGCTTATTTCTATAAATTTAAAATGATCATAATACTACATTAAGCATGGGTGGAAGCAGAGGTTGACATGGAATATTTCTGTCTGTTTCTGCAGCAACAGACAGGGGAAAGATAGCAAGGATAGATAAGTCAGTTAAAGGAAGTGAGTTAAGTATATTGTTAGTATCATAAGTGAAGGGAAGGGCAAAAGACTGAGAGATAAGTCAATCCTCCTTGTTTAATGTAGCATTTTAATAGGAATCCATTTGCTCTTAACAGCAGGTAATACTTTTCTTAATTTCCAATCATCTGGTGTAAAAATTTTGCTGATGAAGGGTCTTAATCAGCTCTATAATGGTGAGAGCTTCCAATAGGTTGGCGTGCTATAGAACAAGCTAGAACTCCTGCTTCCTGTTTGCAGGGGGCTATCTGTAGCCTCCTTAATGCTGTTTTGGCTTGCAGAGTTCTGTGGGGACCGGGGCAGGCTGCATAAGAAAAGAAGCCTTCAGGGATGAAGGTCTTATCTTTCTATAGAAGTCAGGGTTTCAATGCCCATAGCCTGAATTAGTTTATAAGGTTTTATCCCAAGGACTGGAATTGGTCAAAAGGAAAGTTAATACTAAGTGCAAGTGTTTAAATGACCAGCATGAATTGGTATATGCTTTAGAGAATTTTCTAATACATTCAAATTTTAAATATGTAGGAACTCTTATTTTTTAAACACGGCATAAGGTCAGCAAGGATGGAAATGAGCAGAAATTGTTTAAAAATCATGAATGAAGTTCAGAAACTTTATATAAGGTGTCAACATGGAAATCTAGAGATCCCCAGTTTATTTAATTGGAGTATAGAAACCCCAGGTTTTGACCTTGTCACAGGAGAGTTTCCCCCTGAGGGAAGGTCCCTCACCAGACAGTGAACTTCCTGGTAGTTTGGGTGGGAACAGCTAATCCCATCCAATATTAAACATCCCTTTTGTCCCAATGGTTTCTTCCCCCTAGGCTAAAGTCCATGACCAAGGTGACCCAGCCCTAGGCTGAGTCTTTCCCTTTTGTGTCCATTGTAGGGCCCCAGCCCCTCACTATTATTCCTGTCCAGAACTCTTCATTTTCCTTTCTTACCATTGTAAAGTCAATCAACTGTCCCTCTAATCCTAGAGCCCCCAGGTCATCTAGAGTGGTATATAGGTTCCCTAAGTTCTTTTGTTCCTTGGAGTCCATCCTGAGTCCCTGGCACTCCCAGGGGCTGGTGACCAGAGCATCTTGACTCCGGTGCAGTCTTGGAAATCAGCTCTGTTGTCGTAGTAGCAGCGCTAACCCCTTTTCCCTTGATTAAAGAGTGATTTTGACTATTTAATAGTTCTGTGTTTTTTCTAGTTGACATTAATGGAGGTCCCACCGAGATCCGAAGTCCCCGCGGCCTGAGCCCTCCAGCTAACGAGGACCCCAGACTTGAGGTACCACACACAACCTGTTTGGGGTTGGGTCAGGAGTCCGGTTAGCAAGGGCCAGGTAAGCGGCTCTCTCGGAGGAAGGACTCGCATCTCTGGTTTGGGAATAACTCGCTCTTTAATTAAGGGATCCTTAGTCAATTTGTCCATAGTCATTGGACATGGGTAACAGCTTGTCTGTTGTCCCAAAATTTGGTGGGGCGGTCTGTAGCCCAAAGAAATACGGCCGAAAGTTATATGGTTTCAAAGTATGGACCTGATGCAAGCAAGTATTTAGAGAAGTGGCAAGCGATGACAAAGGCCAATCCGAAGGTAAGCTGGCCAAGGTGGGGTTCACTTAATGAGGAAAGGATGTTGTTTCTGCAGTCTGTTTTAAGTGAAGCAGGTCAAGAAATTGAGGGAGACGAAAGAGAAGTCTTCAACCAATGGCTCGAGGAGTACACCCAGAGAAAACACAGGTCAGAACGATCTGTAGAACAAGAGACGGGTAAGAACAAGAGAAAGGTAAGGGAGGAGGAGGAGAATCAAGGTGAACAAGGCAGGGAAGCCACTAAAAAGCAAATAGCTGATTTACAGAAGGAGGTAGAAAGCCTTAAGGAACTCCTGAAAGGCTCTAGCAACCCAGCAACCTCTTTAGACAGCATACCTGAGCCCCTAGAATCACCTGAGGCACCCATCCCTCAATTCCCTTTTAAAATTAAGGGAAGGGAAGGAACCAAAACAATGCAGGTATCTTTTACTCCTTGGACAAAAACAGAGCTCAGAGCCATGGCCAAGGAATTCCCAAAGGCTAGAGAAAACCCCATAGAATTTGCCAAGGAATTTGAATTAACTCTCTCTACATACCAGCCTGGCCTATCAGACCTTTACCAGCTAGCTCACATACTAGTAGGTTCAGGAGATGCAGCCCACTGGTTTAAAACTGCAAGTTGGGAGAACCCTTTAGAATATATTAATCAGTTAATGGCCAGAAAGGAAGGACCTGAAGTCCATCTTCAGGAGGCAAAGAAGATGGGAGAGGCTTTGTTAGAAGCAATCCCCAAGGCCTTTCCAAAATCTGTAAATTGGGGAAAAATCCAAACTTGCACTCAGAAAGAAGGAGAATCTGTATTTGATTTTTATAATAGATTTTTAGATACCTTCAGGGCAAATTCTGGACTTTCCCCTGATAGCCCAGACACCTTAATTACCTTTAACACCCTCTATGTGGAAGGGTTAAATAAGGCCCTTGCAAATCTCCTCAAGAGAGGGAAAGTAGACTGGAATTTAACTCCCACCTTCCAAATACTTACAGCTCCCATTATAGCCTATGATCTTCCGCAGCTGGAGGAAGTTCCTTCCTCTCTGTGGGCTACTGATTCTTCTGACATCGGGAGAATTTTAAGCGCTCCCCCAATACAAGTTCAGTTAGACCCATCCAAACCCCTTCCAAGGGTCCCTCAATATCCCCTCTCACGGGAAGCGACAGAAGGAATTAGACCATTAATTGATAATTATCTAGAGGCAGGCATTTTGATAAAATGTACCAGCCCTTGCAATTCACCCATACTGGGTGTCCAAAAGCCAGGAGGCCGAGGGTGGCGCCTAGTTCAGGATTTAAGAGCAGTAAATGCCTGTGTTATCCCCAGAGCTCCAGTAGTCCCCAACCCCCACAACCTTTTAAATCAAATCCCACACAGTGCAAAAATTTTCACTGTAGTTGATTTATGCAGTGCTTATTTCAGTGTGCCACTACATGCAGACAGCCAATTCCTTTTTGCTTTCACCTGGGAAGGAATTCAGCTCTGCTGGACTGTTCTGCTCCAGGGTTATACAGAGAGTGCCACATATTTCTCCCAAGTACTAAAAGCAGACCTTGCTGGCCTTAAATTTCCATTTGGGTCCACCTTACTCCAGTACGTGGATGACCTACTTCTGTGTTCCCCAGATGCCCAGTCTTCCAGGGAAGATTCGATTGTGCTCCTTAAGTCCTTAGCACAAAAAGGCCATAAGGTATCTAAAGAAAAAATGCAGTTTGTCTCTTCACAGGTGAAGTTTCTGGGACATCTAATATCAGCTGAAGGGCGTAGCCTGGATCCCGCCAGAGTAGCTGCTATATTGAACTTCCCAAGGCCCAAAACAAAAAGACAGCTTCGAGGGTTCATGGGATTAGCTGGTTACTGTAGGTTATGGGTCCCATCTTTCTCTTTAGTAGCCAAGCCCCTTTTTGATCTCCTCAAGGCCTCATCCCCAGAACCTCTGATTTGGAATGAGGCTGCAAAAATTGCTTTCATGGACTTAAAGTCAGCTCTTTCTAGCTCCCCAGCCCTGGGGCGTCCAAATTATTCACTACCCTTTCACCTTTTTCTTTTAGAAAGAAACGGGATTAGCCTGGGAGTTTTGAGCCAGAAACATGGAGACCACTTTAGGCCTCTTGGATACTACAGTAAAAGTCTAGATTCAGTGGCAAGAGGGCTACCATCATGCCTAAGGGCAGTAGTGGCAGCTTCAGATTTACTAGAACTAGTAGAAGAAGTGACATTAGAATCTCCTTTAACACTGCATGTTCCACATCCAATAGAGGTGCTTTTGAACTCTCATCACACTCAGCATTTTTCCACAAGCCGCCTTGCAAAGCTAGAAGCCTCTCTCCTGGCTAAGTCCAACATCACCATTTCTAGGTGTAAAACCCTTAATCCAGCCACTTTCCTGCCAGATATAGAGGAAAGTGACAGGGATTGTACTGAAGGGCATGATTGTGTTAACATTGTTGATTCTGTTTTAAGTCCACGAGAAGATCTCCAGGAAAAAGAACTGGAGAATCCAGATTTTTCCTGGTATACAGATGGCTCTTGTCTCCGAAATGAATCTGGCATTTTAGTGGCCAGATATGCCATCACTACCACTGCAGAAGTCATTGAAGCAGGGCATCTCCCTTCAGCAATTTCTGCTCAGCAAGCCGAATTGGAAGCAGTAACCAGAGCCTGTGAGCTGGCCAAAGGAAAGCGGGTAAACATATATACGGATAGCAGGTATGCATTTGGGGTGGCTCATGATTTTGGAATGTTGTGGCAGCATAGGGGATACCTAACTTCCTCTGGAACCCCCATCAAGAATGGGGCACAAGTCCGGAGACTGCTAGAAGTCCTCTTACTACCAAAGGCAATAGCAATTATTAAAATCCCAGGGCACTCACGAGAGAATTCTCCCCATGCAAAGGGAAACGCCCTAGCAGATCAGTATGCCAAAGAAGCTGCCAGGCAGGTCCCAACTACAATAGGTCTGACACTTTCAGATAAGGAAGAACCTATTTTTGAGAATAAGTTGACCCAGGCAGAAATTGTCTCAGCCCAAGAAGTCATGTCTCGAACTATCCAAGAAAAACTAGAGAAGGAAGGATGCGTTAGAAACAGGGATACTGGATTGTGGCAAGGACCAAATGGGTGTGTAGTCCTACCGGACCCTCTATGTCGCCCCATGATGGAGTACTTGCATTCCATAAGTCACTGGGGACCAGACAAATTGGTCAGCATTGCTCGCAAATATTGGTGGGGGAGGTTGAGGCGAGCAGCGGAGGATGTGTATTTGCAATGTCAAATTTGCCCTAAATATAATATCAGTAAGCCTTTAAAACCTATGCCAGGTAAATTCCCATTACCTGAGGCCCCTTTTCAAGTATGGCAAATCGATTTCATTCAGTTACCACCTCATGCTGGATACAAATTTGTTTTAGTAATGGTTTGCATGTTTTCTCGCTGGGTAGAAGCATTTCCATGCAGACAGGCCACAGCAACAGCAGTAGCCAAATGCTTACTGGAAAAGATATTTCCAGTGTGGGGAATTCCTAGGGAAATACATAGTGATAGAGGCACACATTTCACTGGTTCGGTAGTGTCACAGCTGTTAACAGCATGGCCTGTATTACATCATCTACATTGTGCCTATCACCCACAATCCTCAGGATTAGTGGAACATGTGAATGGCATCATTAAAGTACAATTAGCCAAATTTATGGAGGACTTAAACATACCCTGGCCCAAAGCCCTTCCAATAGTTCTGTTGAACCTGAGAGCCACACCTTTTGGCAAGCTCTCACTCTCACCATTCGAGATAATCACAGGTCGGCCAATGTCTCTTTTTCCACCCTATACTGACTCCATGAGCACCAAGGTTTCCCTCTTATCATACTGCCAGGGACTAGCAAAAACTCTCCAAGGCCTTAACCACCTTATATCTCAGTCAGTTTCCAGGAATTCTTCCTCAGAAACACCCTCAACATCTAAAGTGAAGCCCGGAGATTGGGTATACAGAAAGAGGCACCTACGAAAGGATGCTCTACAAGTCAGATGGGATGGACCTCATCAGGTATTGCTGGTAAATCCATCTGCAGCAAAACTAAAAGGAATTGAAAGTTGGATACATCTATCTCATCTAAAGAAAGCCCCAACTCCAAAATGGTCAGTAAAGTCGATGAGTGACTCAAAAATACGGCTGACCAGAAGAAGAAGATAAAAAGAAGTTTGAACTGGCTAAGTATTCTTTTTCTTTTAAAATTTCTTTCATCCACATGTTATCTCTCTGAACCATAGAGGTATTAGTAGGTTTATTTCCCTTGATAATTTTATTTACCCTGAGCAAAGTCCCTTTAAATAGAGAACCTGGAAAGGACAGAGCTATTCCCCAAACTTAGTGGAAGTAGGAAAAGTTTTAAAAGGGAACATTTTTACCTGACCACGGTTTGAAAGTGACAGCTGAGAATTTGCAGCAAAGATTCCAGAGTGCTAATTTGTCTCAAAGTAGTATCAGAAGAGGTTAGGAAGAAATGATGGAGCCTAGAAATGATTGTTAGTAACAGAAGATAAATATTTTAAATCTGGACCATGGTTATGGTTAAGTAGCTAAAAGGAATGAAATCAATTTCAAAATCCCTAGCATCTCAACCTCCCTAAAGGGGGGGGTGTGAGTTGAGTGTATAAGGTTTTAAATTTAGGGAAGATTAGAAGCATTTTAATAGTGAGAATTTTTCTGCTTTTATATTTCTACAGTTTGTAGGATTTTATATTTTGGTAAAGTAAGGCAATCTTTCTGATTAAGCATGTAAATTACATGATTTTATGATTTGTGTGGAATTACAGATTTGAAGTTAGCAGTGTGGATAATCCTTATAGTGAATAAGCATATAGGGAGTAGATCAAGTCCTGTTAAAGAATGTGTTTATAGATCTCTCTTAAGTTTTCTCTTGCAGCAGCAAGGAAGCTGACTGATACCAAAGGAGGAGCCTACCAGAGGACAGAAGTCTGTGAGAGAAGAGGCTGAAGACATCATCAGGACCCACCGGATGTGAAAGACTTAAGACTTTGGGAATTGGGGTAGTGTTTTGATTGTTAGTCAGTTTTTGGCCAAAGGCAGACTGCCTGCCTTTCTGGCTCAATTGACAATGCGCCGGTGGCATTGGGGAACGCCCCCAAATGCCAATCACCAATATCTGTGTCCCTAGACTTTCTCACCAGTAGGGGATGGAGTTCAATCCCATATAGCATTACTCATTTGTCCATGTTTGGTCAGCGACGTTTGGTCTTGACCAAAAGGGGGGTGTGTCAACATGGAAATCTAGAGATCCCCAGTTTATTTAATTGGAGTATAGAAACCCCAGGTTTTGACCTTGTCACAGGAGAGTTTCCCCCTGAGGGAAGGTCCCTCACCAGACAGTGAACTTCCTGGTAGTTTGGGTGGGAACAGCTAATCCCATCCAATATTAAACATCCCTTTTGTCCCAATGGTTTCTTCCCCCTAGGCTAAAGTCCATGACCAAGGTGACCCAGCCCTAGGCTGAGTCTTTCCCTTTTGTGTCCATTGTAGGGCCCCAGCCCCTCACTATTATTCCTGTCCAGAACTCTTCATTTTCCTTTCTTACCATTGTAAAGTCAATCAACTGTCCCTCTAATCCTAGAGCCCCCAGGTCATCTAGAGTGGTATATAGGTTCCCTAAGTTCTTTTGTTCCTCGGAGTCCATCCTGAGTCCCTGGCACGCCCAGGGGCTGGTGACCAGAGCATCTTGACTCCGGTGCAGTCTTGGAAATCAGCTCTGTTGTCGTAGTAGCAGCGCTAACCCCTTTTCCCTTGATTAAAGAGTGATTTTGACTATTTAATAGTTCTGTGTTTTTTCTAGTTGACAAAGGCATATTAATGCAACAAAGCAGAATGTAATGTTTATGGGAATACTGGTACTTGTTAAGAATTTGCACTTATTGTTGCATTTATAGTTGGGCAAAAGTTTTACAGGGTCAATCGTGGTCAACATCGATTAGGGAAATAGAAATCATTTTTGAATGTCAATTCTGACATGACACATTGGCTGAGCTATAGCTATGCCACATGAAAGGTGAGCCGTTAGTTTAAAATTTTGCATTCATTTCATGGTCATTTTCCGTGATCATTTTCTCAGATTATTTTTCCCATATATTTTCTTTGAAATAATAGAAGTACATTGTAAGTACTACTAATGCTCTGATCCTGATATATGAATCAGAAATTTTATTTTTATAAGAAATTATAAGAAATGTGCACCCAAAAGTTGCCCTGTCACTTCATTAGCTTCATTCTTGTTATTTCAAAAACAAATCAAAATGTAAAAGATGCTAATCTATTTGGTATGCTATTCAAAAACAAAGGAGGGGGGGGAGAAAGAGAGAAAGCATTTTAAGAATATCTTTATACCATTCTCATTTCAATTGAGCAATTTGGATTTGATGCTCTTTTACTTTATTTTCTCTGAATATTTTGATTATCCTATGTTGTTTTTCTTTTCATACATTTTGAAGTAAGATTATTTTCTTATTACGTTTTATCATTATTTTTAACCTATTATGAGACGTTTATCTTTGATTACTAAGTATGAAGATCATTTTCATCATTATCAAATTATTAATAAGTTGAGAGTAAACTCTTCATTGTTGTTGACAATGACACTTACTTTTTACATCCAAAGTTCTTGCAATATGTTTTGGATGTCTATTTTGAATCACTTGAAGTATCATTTGATGATGCTACATGATTTTCATATTTTTGAGTCAGAATTTTTTTATATTTTTATATCACTCGCCCTTCATCTTATTTTTTTAACACAAAAAGGGGGATATGTAGCATTCCAAGCATATTCACATCTAAGAAATATAACTGATATATGGATATTGTGTCTTCAGACACAAGGTTTGAACTCTGACATTTGTGGGTGGACTCTTGACCTAGCCATGCAAACTCATTAACATTTGGTGCAGACTCGAATTCCTTGGTAAAAGGGCCTGTTGAGGTCAACACACCCAAAAGGTGTCATCATTACCTTCCCATCAAATCTGAATTATCTATGCTTTCTTACCTGGTCATTGATCCTGGCTATCCCCAAGAATGCCTGGGGTAAAGGCGTGATTCCCTCTCTTGTTCCAGGGATCTTAAAGCTTCACTAGTGTCTCTTTACTAAGGCTTCTCTTGCCCACGTGCTTTCTATCTCGGAATCCGTACTTCCACCTGTCTGCAAGCTTCTCATATTTTCCTTTAATTCTTTGACCAAGGAAAATGCCATAGGGGATCCCGCCTGCCCTATCTATTCCTTTGACTTGTCTCTGTCTGTCATTCTTCACCCATATTCTCAGACTCCTTGCTCCTTCTTCTCCAGTCCCAACCCACAAAGGAAAAATCCCTTTTTGTGACCACCACTACCAGGTTACAGACACCCTCATTCACAGGTCGCCCTGGCACCAACCCTGCAACCATATGTCTATGTGGCAGGCATCTTGGATTATATATGCCGAAGACTATGCACAATCAGAACCAGGGAAAGACAAGGATTCCCTCTCATCTCGAGATAAAGACTTTTTCTTTAACTATTGAAGATCTGACAACTTCTTGTAATCCTGGATATACGTGGGTAATATGATATGTCCATGCAGCTGTCCTATGATTACTGTCACATTAATTCAGGATCACTAAGGAGTGAAGATCATTTTCTTATTATTTTATATTATTACTTGCGATCTTTGATGATGAAAATTGTTACGCTTGACTTTGCTAAATGGAAATGAAAATCATACTTATCATTTTTACAGCATTATGCTAAGTGACGTTTCATTTTGATATTTGATTGTGAATTCATTTTTGATTCTTTATCTGACTACGCTCACTAGTATTCCTGTTTGTTGATTAAGTTTAAAATTTTGTTGTAAAAGGTTACCCTCTTATTTTATTTCTGTAAAAAAAAAAAGGGGGGGGATATGCAACCTACCAGGCATGGGGGTATGGTTGATGTATTAAGTACTTGATCAGATCCATTCATGATCAATGTATCAGCAGTTCTAAAGGCAAGAGAATTCCTGGGCCTCAGCCACAAAGGTCTAGCCCTCACCTTGTCAAGCCTCATTCCTCTGAAAAGCTCATGTCAGGAGAATCCCCACCTACTCCGACCTTGTCATTGTCTATCCAACCAAAGGTAAGAACTACATGCTATGTCACGTATTCATTGATCACCTCTCAATCCACAATAAAGGCTGGGGTGAAGCGCACTGCTTTTTCTCTTGTTTCCTGCAACCTAGGAGTTCTCCCTGCTGTCTCTATTTATCTGTCCTAGCTGCACTCTTGGCCACATGCTTTCTATGTTGGAACTCTTACTTCCGCTTGGTCTCTTATGTCTCAGATTTTCCTTTCATTATTTTTCTAAGGAAAATAGTATCAGGGGCCATCGCCGCTGCCCATTTCAATTCACTTCTCTGTGTCTCTTGATTTATCACCCATTTTCTCTGACTCCTTTCTCCTTCTCGAGCCCACACCCACTAAGGAAATAGATTATGTAGCAGCCACAGGTTGGGCTCTTATCCCAGGTTTCACAAAGATATATCATCTCACTTTTCACTGACCTAATCTGGGTCACCATGACCATACGTGAAACATATGGGTATCGAAGGCTAAGATTCACGTGTCTTCCCTTTTGGCACCTGGGTTTCAGGACCCCAGCCCCAGGAGTTCCTGTTCACTCTCCCCCCCACCCCAGGAATTCCTCTCCACTCCCCCTACCTTAAAGTGTATAAAAAGCCTGCTAATCACAGCCTTAGAGAAAGCACTTTAGGTGCTCAGCACCAAGCTATATTTTGCTCAATAAAGTACCTCTTGTGTGTTGCATTACCGTGTGTGTGTGTGTGTGTGTGTGTGTGTGTGTGTGTATGTGTGTATGTGTGTCCTCCATGGAATACGAGCCAGAACCGGACATAACACCTTCAACCCAAAAGGCAGGAGTCCTAGACATGGAACAGAAGAGCTGCCTTAAAGCTACTGCTGCTGCTGCTGCTCTTTATGCTATAGCTGACGGCTCTGTGGCATCACATTCTGAGGGAGAGCCAAGAACACAAGGTACACAAACCCAAGAGTGACCAGGCTACCCTACAGGTTCCAGCCATCTCTCTATATAGGCAGGCACTGATGCCAGCCTATATAGGAAACTGATCAATTTAAGTCATCAGTGGTTGTTCATGTTCAAAGTAATTCAGGCCCTCCTATGGCTGCTAGCTTGGCAGCACCATCTGCTCAGTCATTTCCCCTGGAGACAGGGTCAGTGCCACCTCAATGGGCAGAGCAATGAACTAGAGTGAGGGCTTCAGGCAGCTGGAGAGCAGAAAGAACTTCCTTAATCATTTCTGCATCAGCTATGGAAGGAGAATACTGAGAGGACAGGGTGGGAGGCAGGTGTGTGACTGCTCCAAGGCAAAGTGGGCCACTCATGGCCAAGGTCCACTCATATGTAGGCCTATGACATAAGCATGTGTACGAGGCTTGGGGTCAAAGAGGAGACTTGCACATAGCTGTAAAAGCTTATTCCAAACCCATTTAAAAAAAAAAAAAAAACCCTCCTCGGATGCCATACCAATATGTGGCCTAAAGAGGGAGACCAAGAGGCGAAGGGAGGTGGGGGGAGGGGGAGCTGAGCACCTGAGGAAGTTGGGGACCTGGGAGAGGGGATACTGAAGGAGGGGACTTTCTGGTGGGTGTCCCCACAGAGAGGAGGGGCAGTGTGGGAGGCGGGCAATTGAGAGGGAGGGGGCAGCTTTCAGGGGCAGGAGGGGCAGGCCTGACTAGGGAGCTGACCAGTACATGCAGCAGGCGGGACTAATGAAGAACCCAGAGGAAGACACAGGGGGCGGGTCCGCAGCAGCGGCAGCCACTCCCAAAGCCTCCTCCCCTCAGCTGGGGTGCCGCATGTGACCAATGCTGCTCCCCTACCTCACACCTTCCACACGCAACTTCCCGTCCTTTGCCATGGCGGACCTTAATGCTAGGCACAGCGACACAGGGAGGCTCTGACAGAAAAGGCGGGAACTTTCCGCTCCCCTCCCCCTCCACCACGTGCCACCTGCCTGCCCCTGCGCGCCTGCGCTCCAAGCCTCCTGGCCTGCCTTTTACTCTGCGCATGCGTAGCTCTTCCACACACCTCCTTCCTCCACCCCACCCCCCACCCTTCAGCTGGACTCCTTGCTTTTGCCACACTCTGCAATTGGGGTTCGGGCTCCAAACGCACATTAAGGGATACACCACCAGCAGCCACGGAAAATGGCTCAGCCCCCCCACACCTCCGACCCGGGACTGGCCTTGCCTCACATCTATCCCTTACAAAAAGCCCAGGTTCAGTGGAGGCAAAACAAAAAACAAAAACCTATTTGGTATTGACCTACAATGCCCAAAGGAGTCCCAGTGTTCCCCTTCGCCTTCCAAAGGGGGAGACCTGTCTAAAGAAGCTTCGCCAAAAACAAAGAAAAAACCCGCAAATCACATGGCCCGCAATCGCCAAAGCAGTCCCCAAAGGGGAGACTGTGGTAGGTCACCAGAGGAGCTATTCAGCTGCTGCTGCTGCTCCTCTTGACAGACAACTCCCTCCCAATTAGGCAATTTAATACTAAGAAATGCCTGGCATAACCTGGAATATGCTTTAAAGAAGTTTCTAATACATTCAAATTTTAAATATGTGCGAATTATAAAAAATTTCTTAAGCAGGACACAAGAGCAGCAAAAATAAAAAATTGGCAGATTATTTCAACCACCTGGATGCAGTTCAGAAACTTTTTATGAGGCATATTAATGTGACTTCATCCAGAAAGCAAATTATTGATAATTAGTATAGCTTCAATTATAAAAATCAGACACTCTCAGCAGAGTGGACACATGGTTGGAAGGAGTCAATCTGTTAACCAACCAGGAGTTAATTATCAAGGTTATGGAGCAATTTGATAGCCAGTAACATGATTTATTGGTGATTTAAAATGGGCAATACTGCCACTCACTCAAACAACAGATATTGAAGCTGATCATAATATTAATTTAAAACCTATGATAATAATGCAAATTCAAATGCTACCTGCTCAATGTGACCTATTTTTACAGTGAAATTTTATAACAGTTTATGAATGAAACTAATAACTCTAGTCACAGTATTGAAATCTTTTTGGTTATGAATTTAACTATTATAGGTTAACTATAACACCTATGCAACTGCCTGATAAAGCTGCGCATACTTTTACAACCTCAGACAGTGCTATAATGTTAATGATTACACAAGATAAATTTTTGCATAGAGCAAAAAATTGTGTGCAAATAGACAAATGCTTAAGATCACAGCACAAGTTGGTAAAATCATACGTGATTTAAGGTATGATGTTTTTATGATTATGTTGTGTGGAAAAGCAAAGATTAAGCATCTATGTATGCGGTCTTGCAAAGTCAAGAGTAAAACGTTTCAAAGCCAGTGCAAAATGTTGTGGATTATGTTCACCTCTGAAAAAATATCCACTACATGTTTTGGAACAAAGGATGCATGCTCCTGAGAGCAAAAGTTAAACACTGAAAGGGGATGGGAGATAGTTACTCTCCTGGTTTATGGCATTAAGCTCAAATGAAGAAGTGAGCAAAGTGATTACAGAACTTATAAATAATTGTGCACAGTTGTCTATTCCAAACATCTTGGGATAGCAGTGCTTTTAATAGCAATACATGGGCTGAATTGGATAGCTCATGGCTTATTTGCAAGCTATGGCAAAAAGAGCTCAAAGGAATTGATAAGCCCCAAGGTTCAAAAACTGAAGGTATGTATGTTCAGTTATTTTCTAACTTTATAAGAGCCAATGAGGCTTTCATTTGGGGTCGAGATTTTCTGTTTATTTCCTCAGATACAAGAAGTCAATGGAGGATGACCCGGATCATCGGAGGATGATCCGATGGCAAGAAAATCTGACCAGAAAAAGGACAGACTGCAGAGGTGTCTGGCACAGGACACCTGGAAAAACTGCAAATGAGCTGGAAAGACCATCACTGCCCTATAGGCATATCTAACACACTATCCACGCACATGTCATTGTATAAAAAACAATTTACCTACAGAAGTATTTCGTTAAGTCCCTGACAGATAGTCTGTGCTACAGATATCTGGGTATTTGTTATAAGATCAAACGTTATCACATACCTGGAAATTTCAAATGGTATTGGCATAACAGGTAACTTAAAATTACTTTTGTGGAATTGTTCCACGTTACCCAATATGATCAAATATCAAATGGTACAATTGGGAAGGTTATGACAGTAAAATAAATACTGTCCAATTGCACTACAAATTGTTACTATCATCCAAAATGGATATATGATTATTGTCGTCAAGGGTACATTATATTGGCAAACAACAGCATGTCTTTCTTCGTATCAGACTTATCTAACAGTCAATTTTGTTCAGCTGTGGCATTTCAACTTTCATAAGAAAGAAGGTTGGAAATGGTATCACTAACCATCTATCTCTTCTACACTCTAAAACGAACATAAGTTACAACTATGCAATAACAGTTTGAATGTCATGCTAAAGATTACATTGTAGGATATATCTGAATTGGGTTGAATATTACCAAGAAATTAAGACTGTGAGGGACCCAAGGGGATGATAACGTTGGGTCGAGGTCTTGTCTGTATGTTGACAGATAGTGGAAACATCTGATCACCCACAGAACACATAATGCCAGCCAACGGAAGACCCAATTTTTCAAACATTGCCAATGTTATATTCTTGGTTATATTCAATTCTTCTTTTATACAGAAGTAGAGACTTAAAGAAGGCTGATATAAGAAATATGCAGCGAGAATTTGCCGTGTCACTTCATTATCTTCATTCTTGTTATTTCAACAACAAATCAGAATGTAATGTTTATGGGAATATTGGTACTTGTTAAGAATTTGCACTAATTGTTGCATTTATAGTTGTGTAAAAGTTTTACAATGTCAATCTTGGTCAACATAGATTAGGGAAATAGAAATCATTTTTGAATGTAAATTCTGACATGACACATTGGCTCAGCTACAGCTATGCCACATGAAAGGTGAGCCATTAGTTTAAAATTTTGCATTCAATTCATGGTCATTTTCCATGATCATTTTTTCAGATTATTTTTCCCTTATATTTTCTTTGAAATACTAGAAGTACATTGTAAGTACTACTAATGCTCTGATCCTGATATATGAATCGGGAATTTTATTTTTGTACATACCCATAAGGCTTATATAAGAAATATGCAGGCAAAAGTTGCCGTGTCACTTCATTAGCATCATTCTTGTTATTTCAAAAACAAATCAAAATGTAATGTTTATGGGAATATTGACACTTGAATTGATGTTTGCATTAATGTTTGAAAAATGTAAAAGATGCTAATCTATTTGGTATGCTATTCAAAAACAAAGGGGCGGGGGAGAAAGAGAGAAAGCATTTTAAGAATATCTTTATACCATTCTCATTTCAATTGAGCAATTTGGATTTGATGCTCTTTTACTTTATTTTCTCTGAATATTTTGATTATCCTATGTTGTTTTTCTTTTCATACATTTTGAAGTAAGATTATTTTCTTATTACTTTTTATCATTATTTTTAACCTATTATGAGACGTTTATCTTTGATTACTAAGTATGAAGATCATTTTCATCATTATCAAATTATTAATAAGTTGAGAGTAAACTCTTCATTGTTGTTGACAATGACACTTACTTTTTACATCCAAAGTTCTTGCAATATGTTTTGGATGTCTATTTTGAATCACTTGAAGTATCATTTGATGATGCTACATGATTTTCATATTTTTGAGTCAGAATTTTTTTTATATTTTTATATCACTCGCCCTTCATCTTATTTTTTTAACACAAAAAGGGGGATATGTAGCATTCCAAGCATATTCACATCTAAGAAATATAACTGATATATGGATATTGTGTCTTCAGACACAAGGTTTGAACTCTGACATTTGTGGGTGGACTCTTGACCTAGCCATGCAAACTCATTAACATTTGGTGCAGACTCCAATTCCTTGGTAAAAGGGCCTGTTGAGGTCAACACACCCAAAAGGTGTCATCATTACCTTCCCATCAAATCTGAATTATCTATGCTTTCTTACCTGGTCATTGATCCTGGCTATCCCCAAGAATGCCTGGGGTAAAGGCGTGATTCCCTCTCTTGTTCCAGGGATCTTAAAGCTTCACTAGTGTCTCTTTACTAAGGCTTCTCTTGCCCACGTGCTTTCTATCTCGGAATCCGTACTTCCACGTGTCTGCAAGCTTCTCATATTTTCCTTTAATTCTTTGACCAAGGAAAATGCCATAGGGGATCCCGCCTGCCCTATCTATTCCTTTGACTTGTCTCTGTCTGTCATTCTTCACCCATATTCTCAGACTCCTTGCTCCTTCTTCTCCAGTCCCAACCCACAAAGGAAAAATCCCTTTTTGTGACCACCACTACCAGGTTACAGACACCCTCATTCACAGGTCGCCCTGGCACCAACCCTGCAACCATATGTCTATGTGGCAGGCATCTTGGATTATATATCCCGAAGACTATGCACAATCAGAACCAGGGAAAGACAAGGATTCCCTCTCATCTCGAGATAAAGACTTTTTCTTTAACTATTGAAGATCTGGCAACTTCTTGTAATCCTGGCTATACGTGGGTAATATGATATGTCCATGCAGCTGTCCTATGATTACTGTCACATTAATTCAGGATCACTAAGGAGTGAAGATCATTTTCTTATTATTTTATATTATTACTTGCGATCTTTGATGATGAAAATTGTTACGCTTGACTTTGCTAAATGGAAATGAAGATCATACTTATCATTTTTACAGCATTATGGCTAAGTGACGTTTCATTTTGATATTTGATTGTGAATTCATTTTTGATTCTTTATCTGACTACGCTCACTAGTATTCCTGTTTGTTGACTAAGTTTAAAATTTTGTTGTAAAAGGTTACCCTCTTATTTTATTTCTGTAAAAAAAATAGGGGGGGGGGGATATGCAACCTACCAGGCATGGGGGTATGGTTGATGTATTAAGTACTTGATCAGATCCATTCATGATCAATGTATCAGCAGTTCTAAAGGCAAGAGAATTCCTGGGCCTCAGCCACAAAGGTCTAGCCCTCACCTTGTCAAACCTCATTCCTCTGAAAAGCTCATGTCAGGAGAATCCCCACCTACTCCGACCTTGTCATTGTCTATCCAACCAAAGGTAAGAACTACATGCTATGTCACGTATTCATTGATCACCTCTCAATCCACAATAAAGGCTGGGGTGAGGCGCACTGCTTTTTCTCTTGTTTCCTGCAACCTAGGAGTTCTCCCTGCTGTCTCTATTTATCTGTCCTAGCTGCACTCTTGGCCACATGCTTTCTATGTTGGAACTCTTACTTCCGCTTGGTCTCTTATATCTCAGATTTTCCTTTCATTATTTTTCTAAGGAAAATAGTATCAGGGGCCATCGCCGCTGCCCATTTCAATTCACTTCTCTGTGTCTCTTGATTTATCACCCATTTTCTCTGACTCCTTTCTCCTTCTCGAGCCCACACCCACTAAGGAAATAGATTATGTAGCAGCCACAGGTTGGGCTCTTATCCCAGGTTTCACAAAGATATATCATCTCACTTTTCACTGACCTAATCTGGGTCACCATGACCATACGTGAAACATATGGGTATCGAAGGCTAAGATTCACGTGTCTTCCCTTTTGGCACCTGGGTTTCAGGACCCCAGCCCCAGGAGTTCCTGTTCACTCTCCCCCCCACCCCAGGAATTCCTCTCCACTCCCCCTACCTTAAAGTGTATAAAAAGCCTGCTAATCACAGCCTTAGAGAAAGCACTTTAGGTGCTCAGCACCAAGCTATATTTTGCTCAATAAAGTACCTCTTGTGTGTTGCATTACCGTGTGTGTGTGTGTGTGTGTGTGTGTGTGTGTGTGTGTATGTGTGTATGTGTGTCCTCCATGGAATACGAGCCAGAACCGAACATAACACCTTCAACCCAAAAGGCAGGAGTCCTAGACATGGAACAGAAGAGCTGCCTTAAAGCTACTGCTGCTGCTGCTGCTGCTCTTTATGCTATAGCTGACGGCTCTGTGGCATCACATTCTGAGGGAGAGCCAAGAACACAAGGTACACAAACCCAAGAGTGACCAGGCTACCCTACAGGTTCCAGCCATCTCTCTATATAGGCAGGCACTGATGCCAGCCTATATAGGAAACTGATCAATTTAAGTCATCAGTGGTTGTTCATGTTCAAAGTAATTCAGGCCCTCCTATGGCTGCTAGCTTGGCAGCACCATCTGCTCAGTCATTTCCCCTGGAGACAGGGTCAGTGCCACCTCAATGGGCAGAGCAATGAACTAGAGTGAGGGCTTCAGGCAGCTGGAGAGCAGAAAGAACTTCCTTAATCATTTCTGCATCAGCTATGGAAGGAGAATACTGAGAGGACAGGGTGGGAGGCAGGTGTGTGACTGCTCCAAGGCAAAGTGGGCCACTCATGGCCAAGGTCCACTCATATTTAGGCCTATGACATAAGCATGTGTACGAGGCTTGGGGTCAAAGAGGAGACTTGCACATAGCTGTAAAAGCTTATTCCAAACCCATTTAAAAAAAAAAAAAAAAACCCTCCTCGGATGCCATACCAATATGTGGCCTAAAGAGGGAGACCAAGAGGCGAAGGGAGGTGGGGGGAGGGGGAGCTGAGCACCTGAGGAAGTTGGGGACCTGGGAGAGGGGATACTGAAGGAGGGGACTTTCTGGTGGGTGTCCCCACAGAGAGGAGGGGCAGTGTGGGAGGCGGGCAATTGAGAGGGAGGGGGCAGCTTTCAGGGGCAGGAGGGGCAGGCCTGACTAGGGAGCTGACCAGTACATGCAGCAGGCGGGACTAATGAAGAACCCAGAGGAAGACACAGGGGGCGGGTCCGCAGCAGCGGCAGCCACTCCCAAAGCCTCCTCCCCTCAGCTGGGGTGCCGCATGTGACCAATGCTGCTCCCCTACCTCACACCTTCCACACGCAACTTCCCGTCCTTTGCCATGGCCGACCTTAATGCTAGGCACAGCGACACAGGGAGGCTCTGACAGAAAAGGCGGGAACTTTCCGCTCCCCTCCCCCTCCACCACGTGCCACCTGCCTGCCCCTGCGCGCCTGCGCTCCAAGCCTCCTGGCCTGCCTTTTACTCTGCGCATGCGTAGCTCTTCCACACACCTCCTTCCTCCACCCCACCCCCCACCCTTCAGCTGGACTCCTTGCTTTTGCCACACTCTGCAATTGGGGTTCGGGCTCCAAACGCACATTAAGGGATACACCACCAGCAGCCACGGAAAATGGCTCAGCCCCCCCACACCTCCGACCCGGGACTGGCCTTGCCTCACATCTATCCCTTACAAAAAGCCCAGGTTCAGTGGAGGCAAAACAAAAAACAAAAACCTATTTGGTATTGACCTACAATGCCCAAAGGAGTCCCAGTGTTCCCCTTCGCCTTCCAAAGGGGGAGACCTGTCTAAAGAAGCTTCGCCAAAAACAAAGAAAAAACCCGCAAATCACATGGCCCGCAATCGCCAAAGCAGTCCCCAAAGGGGAGACTGTGGTAGGTCACCAGAGGAGCTATTCAGCTGCTGCTGCTGCTCCTCTTGACAGACAACTCCCTCCCAATTAGGCAATTTAATACTAAGAAATGCCTGGCATAACCTGGAATATGCTTTAAAGAAGTTTCTAATACATTCAAATTTTAAATATGTGCGAATTATAAAAAATTTCTTAAGCAGGACACAAGAGCAGCAAAAATAAAAAATTGGCTGAGATTATTTCAACCACCTGGATGCAGTTCAGAAACTTTTTATGAGGCATATTAATGTGACTTCATCCAGAAAGCAAATTATTGATAATTAGTATAGCTTCAATTATAAAAATCAGACACTCTCAGCAGAGTGGACACATGGTTGGAAGGAGTCAATCTGTTAACCAACCAGGAGTTAATTATCAAGGTTAGCCAGTAACATGATTTATTGGTGATTTAAAATGGGCAATACACTGAAAGGGGATGGGAGATAGTTATTCTCCTGGTTAATGGCATTAAGCTCAAATGAAGAAGTGAGTAAAGTGATTACAGAACTTATAAATAATTGTGCACAGTTGTCTATTCCAAACATCTTGGGATAGCAGTGCTTTTAATAGCAATAAATGGGCTGAATTGGATAGCTCATGGCTCATATGTAAGCTATGCCAAAAAGAGCTCAAAAATTTGATAAGTCTCAAGCTTTAAAAACTGAAGGTATTTATGTTCAGTTACTTTCTAACTTTATTAGACCCAATGAGGCTTTCATTTGGGGTCAAGACTTTCTGTTTATTTCCTCAGATACAAGAAGTCAATGGAGGATGACCTAAAGCATCCGATGGCAAGAAAATCTCACCAGAAATAGGACAGACTGCAGAGGTGTCTGGCACAGGACACCTGGAAAAACTGCAAATGAGCTGGAAAGATCATCACTGCCCTATAGGCAGGTCTAACACACTATCCACGCACATGTCATTGTATGAAAAACAATTTGCCTACAGAAGAATATCTTTAAGTCCCTGACAGATAGTCTGTGCTACAGATTTATGGGTATTTGTTATAAGATCAAACGTTATCACATACCTGCAAATTCCAAATGGTATTGGCATAACAGGTAACTTAACGTTATTTTTCTGGATTTGTTCCATGTTACCCAAATATGATCAAATATCAAATGGTACAATTGGGAAGGTTATGACTGTACCATAAATACTGTCCAATTGCAGTACGATTTGCTACTATCATCCAAAATGGATATATGATTATTGTCTTCAAGGGTACATTATATTGGCAAACAACAGCATGTCTTTCTTCGTATCAGACTTATCTAACAGTCAATTTTGTTCAGCTTTGGCATTTCAACTTTCATAAGAAAGAAGGGTGGAAATGGTATCACTAACCATCTATCTCTTCCACCCACTAAAACGATCATAAGTTACAACTAAGCAATAACAGTTTGAATGTCATGCTAAAGATTACATTGTAGGATATATCTGAATTGGGTTGAATATTAATTACCAAAAAATTAAGACTGTAAGGGACCCAGGGGGATGATAACGTTGGGTCGAGGTCTTGTCTGTATGTTGACAGATAGTGTAGTGAAAACATCTGGTCACCCACAAAACACATAATGCCAGCCAACACAAGACCAAGAAGAGAAGCCGACCAAAGCTGTTGACATCAGCTAACTACACGCCAGCCACTATCCAGGGGCGCTGGAAGGACACTTCACCGGTGACTAATATCACTCCAAAAGACTGACATTACACTATTAGTGACATTTGCTATTAGGCTACTGTGGGACACTGGTCCGGCTGACATCCATTGATATAGTGTACCCAAACCAAGAGCAAGGATGCTAACTCAGAAGGACTAAACCACACTTGTGTCTGTCTAAGACATCAGATAAATCCCACAGTCCGAGGTCTTTGTTATGGAATCGAAACAAAATAGCTACAGTTGTTTAGACGTGAATGTATACCTTTCATTTTATATGTCTAAGATACTGTCAAAAGGATACATTGTAAAACTACTACTTGTATTGTAAGAAATGCTGGGACATTGGTATGACTCTCCAAAGAGGAGGAGATAGAAAACTTTCACTCATAGCATAGATCTGATACCTCTGACAACAAAAAGTGAGGTGCAAGGCAGAAAATGCTACACAGGCAGGTTTAATGGACAGATGATCCTGATGTTACTCTCGAAAAAAGGTATGAGATATCAGGCAAAATGCACTCTGAAATCTTTAATCAGGAACCTAAGTTATTGAAAAAGATCATTTACATCCATGCAAAGATTATGTTCCTGGCAATACCTAGGTGGACGTTACGTGCCAACCACCGTGGGTGTACTTGAGCGTTAGTACCATTGTTAACCAATACTCCGGAAACCCTGTCTTTTGGGGTAATATCTTTATGGGAACGGTTTCTTGCTCCCTCCCAGTAGTCCCAGAATTCAGACAGGCCGCTGGATTCGGGGTCTATTGGCTTCCCATTCAAATACTGGAAGACGTTCTGGTGTTTGAAAGCAAAGCCTCAGTGGTCATCTGAGTGCACTAGGTTGGACAATTTCTGTGGACGCGCAGTTATTGACTCTCCTAGGTGGAACCAGTTATCACACACATACATGGAGCAAGGGCAAACTATGATCTAAGTTTCCCTTTTTTGGAGTAGGTATTGAAAATATGACACAATAGGCACGGATAAGCTTGTAGAAAAAGCACATTGAATATTATACATTAACAACTAGGCAAGAACAAGCTACACCAAATTCGACAAGTTCAAGAAACTGTAGAAATTGTTTCTACATGAAAAACAACTTAAGCTTCTATTTACCCAAACATTGCTTTGGTGGAATGAATTTTCCAAATATTGGTAATGTTATATGCTTGGCTATCATATTGATGGGTTTATTTATAAAAGCAGAAATTTAAATGAGGATGATATACGAAATATGCAGCCAAAACTTGAAATGTCACTTCATTATCATCATCCTGGGTATTTACACTGCAAATCAGAATGTAATGTGTTTGGGAATTTTGGTATTTGTTAAAAATTTCACAATAATTGTTGTATTAATGTTTTTACAAAGCTTTTAATGGTGGAAAAATTATGCTCATGTACAAGGCGAGAGTTTTAGTCAATTTAGATCAGGAATTAGAAATCACTGGGAATGTAAATTCTGATATTACATATTGGCTCAGCTTCAAACAAGCCACATAAACAGTGAAAAAAGAGTCTAAAATTTTGTTTTCATTTTGGAATCACATTCCCAAGATCATTTGCTCAGATGATTTGGTATGTTATATACATGATCCTCCAGAATTGTTCAGAGAGGATGTTTTTCTTTGGAGGGATCTCTCCCAACAACAACAAGAACAACAAAAATTAAAAAGGGGAGAAGAATCTTAAAGATGTCAGGACTTTCACATTTTAGAACCCTTTTGATTCTCTTTTATTATTCAATTTTGTGAAGTGTGTGAAGTGTGTTACAGTAAACTACCTCTCTGTGCCGATTGCATCGTCTGTTCTGTTCCTTTGGACCTCTAAAGGGACCCTAACAAAAGCACGTGGTCGGTCAGAGCAGGATTCTCAAACTGTCTCTGTGGGCGGGGAGTGCCCTTTCCCTCCCCCACCTGGGCCTGCTAGTACCTCCTCTCCCTGCCCTGGATCTCCGGAGGTTAAGAAACACCTGAGGAGCGGTCTGAGGGGGAGGGGAAGAAAAAAGAAAATTTGACCTAGCAAAACCCTCACTAGGGGCGATTGAGAACTTGAGAACTCTCAGCCTGAAACAGGCAGTTGCTGGAGCCTAGTGGATTTCGAAAGGAGCAACTGGGAAAAGCAAAAGCAGGTGTTAAGGTTTCATCAGGAAAGTGCAAAATCAAATTTACCTGCTCCCAAGACAAAAGCTGGGAGAGCCAGGCTGCTATTCATAGGCCAAAACAGGCAGTTTAGCCCTAGTGGGAAAGGCTAGCAGACAGCAAGCCAGGAGCAAGCTAATCTTCCCAGGCAGATTCCTGGCATGCATTTGAAAGGCTTATCCGGAAGTAACTGCTTTGACTCCAAGCAGGGCACTTAAAGGGTCAGAATCCCTTGGCTAAAGGGATAAAAAACAAACAAATTTTTCTAATACAACCGCAGGTCTCAGCAAAATTAATGAATCAAGGTAATAATCCTGAATTAGGTTAAATTCCGAACAGCCTAGGTTGTAAAAAGATATTGCCATTCTGTAACCAAAGGCAGAAGATTAAAAACAAACAAAAGGCAAGCCTCTGCACTCATTTAGCATTTGAAAAGGGTCCTAGGAACTCTTTTGTTTGAGGTCCAGCCAGGGAAAGGCGGGCTGTACCTGGGTGATTGCAAATGATAAGAAGCACAGTGAAGTGAGATCTGGGCATTTGAATCGTTTTCATTTAGGTTGGATACAGGCAAAATTATAAAGGAATGTCTGCTTATATTTTTTGATGAAGGAAGTCAAAAAAGGGGAATTAAAAATCTTTCTCTGACTTTTGTTATATGCCACAGAATCTCAGGACTAGAAATGTTTATCTGTAGAGAAACTTTGGTATATATCACAAGGTAATTCAAGTACAAACAGAACATTTTTAAGGTTTGGGCTTAAATCTGAAGCAGCTTGAAATGTTTTTTCTCTACCGGCCACATGGCTTGAGCCACGTGGAAGAGAGCATCAGAGCAACTGAGGTTGCAAGTTTTTTATTACAAACGCTGTAATTGGCTAGAAGGAAAATTTAATGCTGAGACATAATACGCATGGATTGGAATATGATTTAAAGGAATTTATAAGGCTTTCTGATTTTAACTATGGAGGAATTATTAACACTTTTCTAAGCAGGACATAAAAGCAACAATATTGAGCAGAGCTTATTCAAACAGCCTGTATGCAGTTCAGAAACGTTTTAGTGGGCATATTAATATACCTGTATCCAGAAAGCAAATGATTTATAACTAGAATAGCTTTTACTATGGAAAATAAGACACATGCTCAGCAGAGTAAAAGCATGGTCAGAAGGATTCAGTCTGTTTACCAGTGGCTCATTATTAAAGTTATCAAGGAATCTGTTACTCAGTACAGTGATTTATTAAGGACTTGAAAGAGGCAATACTATCATGTATTCAAATGGCAGATATTGAAGCTGATCATGAGATTGAAAAGAGACCTATGATAATAATGCAAATTCAAAGGTTACTGGCACAATTTGATTTATTTCTGCAGTGAAGATTTGCAGACTTAGCAGATGAAAGTAATGATTTTAGTCACAGTATTAAGATCTTTTCAGTTATGGAGTTAATTGCAGTAGTTCAGATACAACAACTCCTGTGCAACTGTTTGATAATTCTGTGCATACTTGTGCAGCATAAGACAACGCTATAATTTTAATAACTGCACAATGGGAAATTTTTTCAAATAGCAAAAAGTGTGTGCAGACAAACAAAGGCTTAAGATCCCAGCACACACGGGTCAAATCATAAGTGATTTCTAGTATGATATTTTTATGATTATGGGTTTGAAAAAGCAAATATTTAAGCATCTATACATGCTGCTTTGCAAAGTCTATTGTACATCTATATCCTGAACAAGCAGGGGATATCGCTTATCAATGCAAACTGTGGGGGATTAATTTCACCTCTGATAGGTATCCAATGTATATTTTGGAGCAAAAGGTGCATTTCAGCATGCTCCTGGCACAAAGGTTGAACTGTGAAAAGTGATGGGAGATACTTACTCTCCTGGTTTAGGGTTCAAGCTCAAATGAAGAAGTGAGCAAAGTGATTACAGATTTTATGAATATCTGTGCACTACTGTCTATTCCACACAGCTTGGAATAGCAGGGCTTTTAACAGCAATGCAAGGGCTAAATTGCATAGCTCATGGCTTACATGCAAGCTATGGTAAATAGAGATCAAGGGAATTCATGAGCCCCAAGGTTCAAAAACTGAAAGTATAGATGTTCTGTCACTTTCTAACTCTCTGAGACCCAATGAGGCTTTCATTTGGGGTCGAGGTTTTCTGTTTACTTTCTCAGACACATGAAGTCCATGGAAGATGATCAAGAGCATCTGATGGCAAGACAATCTGCCCAGAAGAAGGACAGATGGCAGAGGTGTCTGGCACAGGACACCAGAAATGCAGCACATGGATTGTAAAGGCTATGATTGCCCTATAGGCAGGTTTAACACACTATCCACACACACATGTACTTGAATGAAAAACAATTACATGCAGAAGAATATCATTAAGCCATGGACAGATATTCTGTTCTAGGGATACATGGGTATTTGGTAAAAGATCTAACTATTACATGCCTGAAAATTTTGAATGGTACTGGTACAATGTGTAACCTGACAATCATTTTATTGGCATTGTTCCATGTTAGCCAAATTTGATCAAATATCAAAAGGGTATAATTGGGAATGTTATGACAGTATAAGGAATGCTGTCCACTTGCAGCACAAATGGGTATTACTATCCAACATGTAATGATGATTATTGTCTTAAAGGGTACATTATATTTGCAAACAACATGTTTTTATTAGAATCAGACTTATCTAGAAGTCAATTTTGTTTAGCTGTGACTGTTCCACTTTCGTAAGGAAAGAGGTGGATATGGTATCACTAATCATCTATCTCTTCTACACCCCAGAGAGAATATAAGTTAAAGCTATGCAATAATCAGTATTGAATGTAATGATAAAGATCACATTGTGTGAGATACCTGAATTGGGTTGAATATCATCGAGATATTAAGACTGTAAGGGACCCAAGGGGATGATAATGTTGGGCCGAGGTCTTGTTTGTATGTTCACAGATAATGAAAACATCTGGTCACCCACGTCATGCTTCATGCCAGCTGACACAGACCAGGAAGAGAAGCAGACGGAAGGTGATGGCATCAGATATCTGCATGCCAGCCACAATCCAGGCACGCTGGAGGGACACTTCTCTGGTGACTAATATCACTCCAGAACAATGACATTACACTATTAGAGACGTTTGCTGTTAGACCACTGATGGACACTTGTCATGCTGACATCCATTGAGATGTGGTACCCAGAGCAACATCGAGTATGCTAACTCAGAAGGACTGAAAGACACACTCATTTCTGTATAAGACACCAGATATGTCCCACACTCCAAAGACTTTGCTATGGGATTGAGATGAATTAGCTACAAATTGTCTAGCTACTAATGTATACCCTGTATTTTGTAGATGATACTGTCAAAAGGAATGTATATTGTATGCATTGTAAACCTACCACTTGTATTGTAAGAAATGCTACTATCACCGAGGGTATAGAACTTGGTATGACTCTCCAAAGAGTAGGAGATAGAAAACTTTTATTCATAGCATAGATCTGATACCTCTGACAACCAAAATGAGGTGCTAAGCAGAAAATGCTGCACAGACTTGGTTAATGGACAGATGACACTGATGTTACTCTCAAGAAAGGATGAGAGATCAGGGAAAAGACTCTAGGAAATCTTTAATCAGGAACCTGAGTTATTGTCACATTGAATATTATATACTAACAACTAGGTATGAAAAAGCTATGTCAAATTCTAGAGGTACAAGAAACTGTAGAAATTGTTTCTGCATGGAAAACAACTTAAGCTTCTATTTACCCAAACATTGGTTTGGTGGAATGAATTTTGCAAATATTGGTAATGGTATAGGCTTGGTTATCATATTGATGGGTTTAGTTATTCAAGCAGAGATTTAAATAAGGAAGACACAAGGAATATGCAGTCAGAACTTGAAATATTACTTCATTATCACCATCATGGTTATTTAAGCTACAAATCAGAATGTAAAGTGTATGGGAATATTGGTATTTGTTAAAAATTGCACTGTGATTGATGTATTAATGTTTTTGCAAAGCCTGTAATGGTGCAAAATTATGTTCATATACAAGGCGAATGTTGATGTATTTAGATCAGGAATTAGAAATCATTGGGAATATAAGTTCTGATATTTTACATTGGCTCAGTTTCAAGGATACCACATAGACTGTGAGCCAAGAGTCTAGAATCTTGTATTAATTTTGGGATCAGGTTCCCAGGATCAATTTTCTAAGATCATTTGACATGTGATAACATGATCCTCCAGAATTGTTCAGAGAGGATGTTTTTCTTTGAAGGGATCTCTCCCAACACACAAACAAAAAAGAAAAGGGAGAGGAATCTTATAGATATCAGTATGTTCATTTGAGAGAACACTTTTGATTCATTTTCAAGTATTCAACTTTGATTTTTCTGTTGCACAATTATTGCCAGAATTTTTAAGTACTAGGAAGGAAAGTACTAGTGATGCTCTGATCCAGAATTATGAAGGTGCAAAGATTTCTAGAATTGCAGTCACCTAACAGTCGGTAGACATGAGAACATGACAGCAATTGTTAATTTTCAGATGACCATTCTGGAGAGTGATGTCTGATTGCATGTAAGGGGAATCATAATGAAGCTTTCATTATGGACCAGACAGCCTCAGCCACGATTATACACTTTCCATATGAAATGGATGTTTGAGGTTGGGAAATGCAGAGACATGGTGTACTGACACCCTCAGTCGCTGAATGTCCTGGCATCGAGCTACCAACCAGTTTCCTATGTGGCAGGCATCTGGCAGTGAGCACGGAGAGATCCCCAAGATGCAGTATCAGTACGAGAGAAAGGAAGGACTTATCCTTCATCTCCAGAGATAGTATTTTGCTAACTATTGAAAAGGCGGACAACTTCTGATAGTCCAGACTGTGAAAGGTGGCGTGTTTGATTATTGCACCTGTCATGTGAGCCATAGAATTCTACCTCATTAGACCAGGATCAGTCGCGTGGAAATTATTTTCTTAACATTTTATATCTACTAAGACTGTTGCATCGATCCTGAAATGCAGACAGGCAGATAGAAAGATCAGTTTGGAATTTTTAAGATTGATCACTGAATCAGTTTATGCTGATGTTCACTCTGGATTGTTATATCTAAGTTATACAATCAGGGTGGGTTTTTCATCTCTATATCAGAATATGATTATGCACCAGAGTGTTTGTATTTGTTAATGCTGTAATGTTGCTACATTTTGATATTACACTATTCATTTGTGTGTAAAACAAAAAGGGGGAGATGTAGCAGTCCACCCCTAGCTATGGGCAAGGGGAACAGTTGGTATGTGCAGATTGCCTTAAAAGAGAGCATGCTCAGTCTTGAGCATGCTCAGCACTGCTCATGGCTGGGAAGGCCTCTGACCCTTGACCCCAGCTTCCCCCAGGTTAGGCGGGAAAACAAGTTTCTTTGTTCTCGCCTGGTTAAGAGAAACCACACCTATGCCTTGTCATTAACCAATGAGGGTCATCCCTATGTACTGCGTAGCAAAGGGTATTTGTAGCCCAGCAAGCTCCCCAAAACGCTTCCCCTGCAATCCCAGTTTCTCGTGTTCCTTCTCCTACAGAAAACCAAATTCCGATGCAAGGGAGATCTTGTCCTCCTAGAGAAACCTGTCCTTGTCAAACTGACCCACAGGTGCAAAATTCAACTAGAGGCCTGTTTCCTCTAAGAGAAGTACCTGAAATAGGACGGAATGGGGATGTGGTGACTTTAAGACATAGGATACCGTTTACTCCCCAAGAAATAAATGAATTTACACGAAATATCCCCACATATGAACAAGATCCTTTTCTAGTAACAAAAAAGATGGGAGACATATTTTTTCAGTATAATCCGTCTTACAAGGACGTTGAGAGCTTACTACAGGCTTTTTTAAGTGAACATGAAAAAAATAAAATAATTGCTCATGTCAACAAAACCCGGGGGCGTAATGCAGCACATTGGCCATCTCAGGATCCCGAATGGGACTATAACAATCCTGAGGATTATCTACAACTATACCATTGTAGAGAGGCCATCCTCACGGCCATGAAGGAATGTGCAGACAGTACAGATAAGTGGATGGAACTGGAAAAAATTAAGCAAAAGGAAGACGAAACACCCTCCAGATTTATGGACAGAATTATCGAGTTTGGGGACAGATACTTAGATTGGGACTTAACTAAAGAGAGTAGTTTAAGACAAGTTAGAAGAATCTTTGTAAACAATTCTTGCAAAGCAATTAAGAATTATTTTAAAACACAATGCCCAAGATGGTCAGATATGGACCTTGAAGAATTGCGAAAAACAGCTATATATGTTTTAAAGGGAAACAAGGAAAAGGAGGAAGAAAATAATGATGACATGGAGGAAATGAAGAAAAAAATGAGATGTGTAATAGATAGGATAACTAAATTAGAAAGTGGGCATGATAATGAACCAACGACAATTGCCCCTCTCCAGAAATCCAATTATCAATCCATTACTTGCAACTTCTGTGGGAAGAAGGGCCACAATATGATGGATTGTAGAACCTTTCTTAAGATGTTTGGAAGGAATACACAGTTTAATAATAGTTTTAGAAATAATAACTATAGAAATGATGATAATGGTTATAGAAACCAGAATTCTAGAAATTATAATAATGACTATGGAAATAACTATAATGAATATAGAAATAAGAACTTTAGAAACCAGAATTATAGAAATAGGAATTGGGAAATTAATGACAATGTTCCAATTAAAGAAAATTATAATGATAATGAACAACAACAATATATGAGAAATGGAGCTCGTCCAAAAAATACTCGAGGTGCTAATGATCCTCAGAGAGGTGCCCTTCAGGAGGGTGCCCAGGGAACTTCCCAGTATAATAAAGATGATTCTTCTTAGATTGTATTGATTTTGTTGATATTAATTAACCTTTTTCAGTTTTTTTTCTCTCCTCTCCAAATAGTAGGAAAGATGAATAAAGAACTTAAGACTATGATTGGCAAATTATGCACTGAGACCCATTTAAAATGGCCTGAAATTCTCCCTCTGGCCCTATTTTATCTTAGAAGCAGGCCTAGAGGAGACTTACATATTTCACCATTTGAGATGCTTTTTGGACATCCACCTATACAGGCTAAGCCTTTCTCCCCGGCTTATAAATCGCTATTAGGGGGAGATATTACTATTGCTTCCTATATACAGGAGTTACAGCACAAACTACGTGAACTTCATGAATGCGGAGCTGCAGTACAAGCCGGACCATTAGACTTTTCTCTGCATGACCTGAACCCAGGAGATAAAGTTTATATCAAGAATTTCAAGCGAACTGGAGCAACTGAACCTTCATGGGAAGGACCATTCCAAATATTATTAACTACTCCAACATCCATGCTTGGAGCAAGGCTCAATGGGACTGGGCTTGCTCTTGATCTATTTCTGAACACAGTTCTGATCTCCATGGTTAGAGCCACCTCATGTCTCCTGTCCTTGGGAAATGAGTGATGGGCTGAGGAGCTTTACTGTGAGCTCGATTGTCATATATGATTCGTGGTTGTATTCCATCCTTCCCTAACATCAGATCTTTCCCCAAAGGGGTAAAACTCCTATCTTTTCTTTCTTGATGGAACTGCTGGCAGTCTCCATCACCCACACAAACACCCTAAAAGTGTATACAAAGCCTGCAAATCACAGCTTCGGGGCCAGTTAGCAATTTTCATTTAAAACTCATTCGAAAGGTTGATGCATGCAACTTGGGAGGATTGCTAATGATTTTGATATGGTACTGTAGCCTGCCAGGCATGGAAGTATGGGTGATGTATTAAATACTTGATCAGAGCAGTCAATGATCAATGTATAGGCAGTTCTAAGGGCAAGAGAATTCCAGGGCCTAAGCCACAAAGACTTTGCCCTCACCTTGTCAAACCTTGTTCCTCTGAAGAGCACATGACAGGTGAATCCCCACCTACTCTGATCTTGTCATTATCTAGCCTACCAATGAGAATCAACTATGCCTTGTTACGTATTCATTCTTCCTCACTCTCTACAATAAAGCCTGGGGTGAAGGTGTGATTCCTCCTCTTCTTTCCTGTAAACCTTAAAATTTCTTAAACTTATGAATGTTGGAAATTTCACCATTGGGAAATTTCATACTTGAAAGATTTCCTATTGAGAGTGGGAACTCTACTGGAATGTGAACCCCATTGGCATGGGAGGTTCCTCCTCCTCCCTTCTTAAGATTACTTTAGGACAGAAACCTTTTGCTGAACAATGGAAAGGGCTTTGACCTATGCTTAAGCATAGAAGAGGAATTTCTTTGAGTCATGATTGATTTTAGAATTGATACAATGGAGATACTTGGAATGACAGAACCAGGTCTTGGAAATTGCAATCTCCACCCTACTCAGTCCTAACAGGATTTAGGAAGGGCTGCAGCATAGATCAAAATTTAATTATTCCATCTCTACCTTACTCAGGGTAACAGGATTTAGGAAGGGCTGTAGCAAAAGATCAAGATTTAATTATTTGAGAATATGACCTTCAACAGACATGTGCCAAGCCACAGACCTCTGGGCGGTCCTGGGTTAAGCTAGAGCCACCATTGGCACAGGGAAAATGATGGACAGTGATTGGTAGATGTGAGAACTGAGGGGAGGGAACTTGGATGGTTTCCTTAAACATAGAGGGGTCTGAGGACTGAGGGGTTGGTTGGAGGGTTTTGGCTCTGAGTGGTTGGAGAGGTGCTCTGAGAAGCTTGCTCTGAAGGAAGCTGGAGGTGGAGGCCCCTGAGACTGTTTCTCCATTTTGGTCACGTGAGTAATAGGGACTGATCTCCTTTCTTTGCCCCAGCTATCTAAGGGCTTGGGCCTTTTGGCCCAGCCTAAACAGAAGGGGTATTTAAGCCCAATTCCCTTCTCTCCCCTCTCTCTCTCTCTCTCTCTCTTTCTCTCTTTCTCTCTCTCTCTAATTCCTTTCTTCCTCCTGTTTGTAATTAAACTCTATAAAAGGTTGACGGCTGACTTGAGTTTTCATTTAGGAATTACATAGCTGAATTCTTTGGCGACCTTAAATTAATATATATCAGTCTTTTAAAGTGATTTCCTTGTCACATTATGGCAGTGATGTTATTATTTTTAATCTATCCAATTTAAATTCATGACTGAAAAGATTTTGATAATATGAATGGAATTATCAATTTTAGCTATGAGTTTTACAAAATTCTGTTGCCAAAATGGACCACATTGCGCAAGTAATATTTGAGCTTGTATACTAGTAATTGGTTTTAGACTGCAATCATGCTCAGGATCGATATATGCAATTTGAATAAGTGGTAGTGTCGCCGATTCTAAACCACAAATAAGGCACTGTTGCTGGTTAACAAATTAATTCTTAACCTTCATAATTTACTGCTGATTAACAATTTGAATCCTCCCAGCACTCTTTTTACTTCGATGCCTTGCAATGTTGAGAATGTGTCTCATATTTAGAATTGATGGTATATTCTTTTGAGATTGAATGATTCTAAATAATTTGCCTTTTGGATAAAGTTGCAATAATGTGGCTTACATACAATTTTGAACTTCATTCAGGTTTTTAAATATTGGCTGCTAGGTTTTATCCTTGCTGACCTTATGTCCTGTTTGAAAATGTAATGATACCAACATATTTAAAATTTGAATCTACTAGAAATTTCTCTAAAGCATATGCCAATTGATGCTAGGCAGTTAAAAAATGGCACTGGTTGTTAATTTTGCTTTTGGTAATATTCAATACTTGTCATAAACACTTGTAATCTGAGGTGTAGGAGTATTGCCCTCTATATGGCAGGATCAATTGATCAAACTGCTGGATGAAGTTTCCTTTCCAGATCCAAATAGTTGTGGCAGTGAGTCACATGGTTGCAAGAGTCCATGTGGATTTACCTCTAAAAGCCTTGGAAAAATAGTGTTTATATCTTGGTATTTAACCTACAGTTACACTATAATTCATTTTAAAATATGATTACAGATAAAATATCTCTTGTAGCATGTGACAAAATCCGGATAAAGATTTTTAACTGTAAAACTTTTCCTATCAAGAAATATAATCAGATATTCCTATATAAATTTACCATGTCTAATCCAAATTAAGTCGATTTAGTTTTTAAACTTTGCTTCATGGTAATACCATGTCTAAGCAATGATCGGTTTGAAAGACATATCAGGTTTATACCTTTACGTTTAAACAAGAGTCCTCCTGCATTCTCTGGCTGTGTTTTAAAAAGCTTGTTTCTTTTAGATATGCTAAACTGGTGGAGAGTTTTGCTGATAAAAAAAAAAAAAGCCTTTTGCTCTGGTTGTTTTCTTGAGAGCAAGAATGCCTGTTTGCTTCCTAATAGTTAGGGCAAACATGTGTTCTCCTTTTTTTAAAGCTGGTCTTCCTTTAGGTTTTTGAGAGATGGTTTTCATGCTTTGATAAGATCTTATAGTCCTTTTGTGAGGAATTCTCTCCTCAAAGCACTCTTTAACCTAAAGTTTTGTTCTGCGTTTAACCATTGCTTATTAAGCTTTCACAATTTACCTGTGCTAGATAATTTCTAATAGATAACACAGAGTTATGGCACATGAGTTTCTTTTACGATTTGTGGCTTGTGCCTTGCCCAACTTTTGAAATAAGCAATGTTCAAGTAGAGAAATTCCTTGTGATAAACTCATATTGAATTGATAAGAATGATTTTGCCTTAGGACCTGTAGGTCTGAGTGTTATCTAGCCCCAGATTCTTTAGTCAAAGGAACTTGATTCACAGTATGAATTATTCTGCTTTGAATTTCTGTAGAAGTCAGGATTTTAATGCCCATAGCCTGAATTAAGTCTGAGCCTGCACTATTAGAATCATTACTGATTTTTGTTAGAGAAGCCTTTCTACCTGCTTATTTCTATAAATTTAAAATGATCATAATACTACATTAAGCATGGGTGGAAGCAGAGGTTGACATGGAATATTTCTGTCTGTTTCTGCAGCAACAGACAGGGGAAAGATAGCAAGGATAGATAAGTCAGTTAAAGGAAGTGAGTTAAGTATATTGTTAGTATCATAAGTGAAGGGAAGGGCAAAAGACTGAGAGATAAGTCAATCCTCCTTGTTTAATGTAGCATTTTAATAGGAATCCATTTGCTCTTAACAGCAGGTAATACTTTTCTTAATTTCCAATCATCTGGTGTAAAAATTTTGCTGATGAAGGGTCTTAATCAGCTCTATAATGGTGAGAGCTTCCAATAGGTTGGCGTGCTATAGAACAAGCTAGAACTCCTGCTTCCTGTTTGCAGGGGGCTATCTGTAGCCTCCTTAATGCTGTTTTGGCTTGCAGAGTTCTGTGGGGACCGGGGCAGGCTGCATAAGAAAAGAAGCCTTCAGGGATGAAGGTCTTATCTTTCTATAGAAGTCAGGGTTTCAATGCCCATAGCCTGAATTAGTTTATAAGGTTTTATCCCAAGGACTGGAATTGGTCAAAAGGAAAGTTAATACTAAGTGCAAGTGTTTAAATGACCAGCATGAATTGGTATATGCTTTAGAGAATTTTCTAATACATTCAAATTTTAAATATGTAGGAACTCTTATTTTTTAAACACGGCATAAGGTCAGCAAGGATGGAAATGAGCAGAAATTGTTTAAAAATCATGAATGAAGTTCAGAAACTTTATATAAGGTGTCAACATGGAAATCTAGAGATCCCCAGTTTATTTAATTGGAGTATAGAAACCCCAGGTTTTGACCTTGTCACAGGAGAGTTTCCCCCTGAGGGAAGGTCCCTCACCAGACAGTGAACTTCCTGGTAGTTTGGGTGGGAACAGCTAATCCCATCCAATATTAAACATCCCTTTTGTCCCAATGGTTTCTTCCCCCTAGGCTAAAGTCCATGACCAAGGTGACCCAGCCCTAGGCTGAGTCTTTCCCTTTTGTGTCCATTGTAGGGCCCCAGCCCCTCACTATTATTCCTGTCCAGAACTCTTCATTTTCCTTTCTTACCATTGTAAAGTCAATCAACTGTCCCTCTAATCCTAGAGCCCCCAGGTCATCTAGAGTGGTATATAGGTTCCCTAAGTTCTTTTGTTCCTCGGAGTCCATCCTGAGTCCCTGGCACTCCCAGGGGCTGGTGACCAGAGCATCTTGACTCCGGTGCAGTCTTGGAAATCAGCTCTGTTGTCGTAGTAGCAGCGCTAACCCCTTTTCCCTTGATTAAAGAGTGATTTTGACTATTTAATAGTTCTGTGTTTTTTCTAGTTGACATTAATGGAGGTCCCACCGAGATCCGAAGTCCCCGCGGCCTGAGCCCTCCAGCTAACGAGGACCCCAGACTTGAGGTACCACACACAACCTGTTTGGGGTTGGGTCAGGAGTCCGGTTAGCAAGGGCCAGGTAAGCGGCTCTCTCGGAGGAAGGACTCGCATCTCTGGTTTGGGAATAACTCGCTCTTTAATTAAGGGATCCTTAGTCAATTTGTCCATAGTCATTGGACATGGGTAACAGCTTGTCTGTTGTCCCAAAATTTGGTGGGGCGGTCTGTAGCCCAAAGAAATACGGCCGAAAGTTATATGGTTTCAAAGTATGGACCTGATGCAAGCAAGTATTTAGAGAAGTGGCAAGCGATGACAAAGGCCAATCCGAAGGTAAGCTGGCCAAGGTGGGGTTCACTTAATGAGGAAAGGATGTTGTTTCTGCAGTCTGTTTTAAGTGAAGCAGGTCAAGAAATTGAGGGAGACGAAAGAGAAGTCTTCAACCAATGGCTCGAGGAGTACACCCAGAGAAAACACAGGTCAGAACGATCTGTAGAACAAGAGACGGGTAAGAACAAGAGAAAGGTAAGGGAGGAGGAGGAGAATCAAGGTGAACAAGGCAGGGAAGCCACTAAAAAGCAAATAGCTGATTTACAGAAGGAGGTAGAAAGCCTTAAGGAACTCCTGAAAGGCTCTAGCAACCCAGCAACCTCTTTAGACAGCATACCTGAGCCCCTAGAATCACCTGAGGCACCCATCCCTCAATTCCCTTTTAAAATTAAGGGAAGGGAAGGAACCAAAACAATGCAGGTATCTTTTACTCCTTGGACAAAAACAGAGCTCAGAGCCATGGCCAAGGAATTCCCAAAGGCTAGAGAAAACCCCATAGAATTTGCCAAGGAATTTGAATTAACTCTCTCTACATACCAGCCTGGCCTATCAGACCTTTACCAGCTAGCTCACATACTAGTAGGTTCAGGAGATGCAGCCCACTGGTTTAAAACTGCAAGTTGGGAGAACCCTTTAGAATATATTAATCAGTTAATGGCCAGAAAGGAAGGACCTGAAGTCCATCTTCAGGAGGCAAAGAAGATGGGAGAGGCTTTGTTAGAAGCAATCCCCAAGGCCTTTCCAAAATCTGTAAATTGGGGAAAAATCCAAACTTGCACTCAGAAAGAAGCAGAATCTGTATTTGATTTTTATAATAGATTTTTAGATACCTTCAGGGCAAATTCTGGACTTTCCCCTGATAGCCCAGACACCTTAATTACCTTTAACACCCTCTATGTGGAAGGGTTAAATAAGGCCCTTGCAAATCTCCTCAAGAGAGGGAAAGTAGACTGGAATTTAACTCCCACCTTCCAAATACTTATAGCTCCCATTATAGCCTATAATCTTCCGCAGCTGGAGGAAGTTCCTTCCTCTCTGTGGGCTACTGATTCTTCTGACATCGGGAGAATTTTAAGCGCTCCCCCAATACAAGTTCAGTTAGACCCATCCAAACCCCTTCCAAGGGTCCCTCAATATCCCCTCTCACGGGAAGCGACAGAAGGAATTAGACCATTAATTGATAATTATCTAGAGGCAGGCATTTTGATAAAATGTACCAGCCCTTGCAATTCACCCATACTGGGTGTCCAAAAGCCAGGAGGCCGAGGGTGGCGCCTAGTTCAGGATTTAAGAGCAGTAAATGCCTGTGTTATCCCCAGAGCTCCAGTAGTCCCCAACCCCCACAACCTTTTAAATCAAATCCCACACAGTGCAAAAATTTTCACTGTAGTTGATTTATGCAGTGCTTATTTCAGTGTGCCACTACATGCAGACAGCCAATTCCTTTTTGCTTTCACCTGGGAAGGAATTCAGCTCTGCTGGACTGTTCTGCTCCAGGGTTATACAGAGAGTGCCACATATTTCTCCCAAGTACTAAAAGCAGACCTTGCTGGCCTTAAATTTCCATTTGGGTCCACCTTACTCCAGTACGTGGATGACCTACTTCTGTGTTCCCCAGATGCCCAGTCTTCCAGGGAAGATTCGATTGTGCTCCTTAAGTCCTTAGCACAAAAAGGCCATAAGGTATCTAAAGAAAAAATGCAGTTTGTCTCTTCACAGGTGAAGTTTCTGGGACATCTAATATCAGCTGAAGGGCGTAGCCTGGATCCCGCCAGAGTAGCTGCTATATTGAACTTCCCAAGGCCCAAAACAAAAAGACAGCTTCGAGGGTTCATGGGATTAGCTGGTTACTGTAGGTTATGGGTCCCATCTTTCTCTTTAGTAGCCAAGCCCCTTTTTGATCTCCTCAAGGCCTCATCCCCAGAACCTCTGATTTGGAATGAGGCTGCAAAAATTGCTTTCATGGACTTAAAGTCAGCTCTTTCTAGCTCCCCAGCCCTGGGGCGTCCAAATTATTCACTACCCTTTCACCTTTTTCTTTTAGAAAGAAACGGGATTAGCCTGGGAGTTTTGAGCCAGAAACATGGAGACCACTTTAGGCCTCTTGGATACTACAGTAAAAGTCTAGATTCAGTGGCAAGAGGGCTACCATCATGCCTAAGGGCAGTAGTGGCAGCTTCAGATTTACTAGAACTAGTAGAAGAAGTGACATTAGAATCTCCTTTAACACTGCATGTTCCACATGCAATAGAGGTGCTTTTGAACTCTCATCACACTCAGCATTTTTCCACAAGCCGCCTTGCAAAGCTAGAAGCCTCTCTCCTGGCTAAGTCCAACATCACCATTTCTAGGTGTAAAACCCTTAATCCAGCCACTTTCCTGCCAGATATAGAGGAAAGTGACAGGGATTGTACTGAAGGGCATGATTGTGTTAACATTGTTGATTCTGTTTTAAGTCCACGAGAAGATCTCCAGGAAAAAGAACTGGAGAATCCAGATTTTTCCTGGTATACAGATGGCTCTTGTCTCTGAAATGAATCTGGCATTTTAGTGGCCGGATATGCCATCACTACCACTGCAGAAGTCATTGAAGCAGGGCATCTCCCTTCAGCAATTTCTGCTCAGCAAGCCGAATTGGAAGCAGTAACCAGAGCCTGTGAGCTGGCCAAAGGAAAGCGGGTAAACATATATACGGATAGCAGGTATGCATTTGGGGTGGCTCATGATTTTGGAATGTTGTGGCAGCATAGGGGATACCTAACTTCCTCTGGAACCCCCATCAAGAATGGGGCACAAGTCCGGAGACTGCTAGAAGTCCTCTTACTACCAAAGGCAATAGCAATTATTAAAATCCCAGGGCACTCACGAGAGAATTCTCCCCATGCAAAGGGAAACGCCCTAGCAGATCAGTATGCCAAAGAAGCTGCCAGGCAGGTCCCAACTACAATAGGTCTGACACTTTCAGATAAGGAAGAACCTATTTTTGAGAATAAGTTGACCCAGGCAGAAATTGTCTCAGCCCAAGAAGTCATGTCTCGAACTATCCAAGAAAAACTAGAGAAGGAAGGATGCGTTAGAAACAGGGATACTGGATTGTGGCAAGGACCAAATGGGTGTGTAGTCCTACCGGACCCTCTATGTCGCCCCATGATGGAGTACTTGCATTCCATAAGTCACTGGGGACCAGACAAATTGGTCAGCATTGCTCGCAAATATTGGTGGGGGAGGTTGAGGCGAGCAGCGGAGGATGTGTATTTGCAATGTCAAATTTGCCCTAAATATAATATCAGTAAGCCTTTAAAACCTATGCCAGGTAAATTCCCATTACCTGAGGCCCCTTTTCAAGTATGGCAAATCGATTTCATTCAGTTACCACCTCATGCTGGATACAAATTTGTTTTAGTAATGGTTTGCATGTTTTCTCGCTGGGTAGAAGCATTTCCATGCAGACAGGCCACAGCAACAGCAGTAGCCAAATGCTTACTGGAAAAGATATTTCCAGTGTGGGGAATTCCTAGGGAAATACATAGTGATAGAGGCACACATTTCACTGGTTCGGTAGTGTCACAGCTGTTAACAGCATGGCCTGTATTACATCATCTACATTGTGCCTATCACCCACAATCCTCAGGATTAGTGGAACATGTGAATGGCATCATTAAAGTACAATTAGCCAAATTTATGGAGGACTTAAACATACCCTGGCCCAAAGCCCTTCCAATAGTTCTGTTGAACCTGAGAGCCACACCTTTTGGCAAGCTCTCACTCTCACCATTCGAGATAATCACAGGTCGGCCAATGTCTCTTTTTCCACCCTATACTGACTCCATGAGCACCAAGGTTTCCCTCTTATCATACTGCCAGGGACTAGCAAAAACTCTCCAAGGCCTTAACCACCTTATATCTCAGTCAGTTTCCAGGAATTCTTCCTCAGAAACACCCTCAACATCTAAAGTGAAGCCCGGAGATTGGGTATACAGAAAGAGGCACCTACGAAAGGATGCTCTACAAGTCAGATGGGATGGACCTCATCAGGTATTGCTGGTAAATCCATCTGCAGCAAAACTAAAAGGAATTGAAAGTTGGATACATCTATCTCATCTAAAGAAAGCCCCAACTCCAAAATGGTCAGTAAAGTCGATGAGTGACTCAAAAATACGGCTGACCAGAAGAAGAAGATAAAAAGAAGTTTGAACTGGCTAAGTATTCTTTTTCTTTTAAAATTTCTTTCATCCACATGTTATCTCTCTGAACCATAGAGGTATTAGTAGGTTTATTTCCCTTGATAATTTTATTTACCCTGAGCAAAGTCCCTTTAAATAGAGAACCTGGAAAGGACAGAGCTATTCCCCAAACTTAGTGGAAGTAGGAAAAGTTTTAAAAGGGAACATTTTTACCTGACCACGGTTTGAAAGTGACAGCTGAGAATTTGCAGCAAAGATTCCAGAGTGCTAATTTGTCTCAAAGTAGTATCAGAAGAGGTTAGGAAGAAATGATGGAGCCTAGAAATGATTGTTAGTAACAGAAGATAAATATTTTAAATCTGGACCATGGTTATGGTTAAGTAGCTAAAAGGAATGAAATCAATTTCAAAATCCCTAGCATCTCAACCTCCCTAAAGGGGGGTGTGTGAGTTGAGTGTATAAGGTTTTAAATTTAGGGAAGATTAGAAGCATTTTAATAGTGAGAATTTTTCTGCTTTTATATTTCTACAGTTTGTAGGATTTTATATTTTGGTAAAGTAAGGCAATCTTTCTGATTAAGCATGTAAATTACATGATTTTATGATTTGTGTGGAATTACAGATTTGAAGTTAGCAGTGTGGATAATCCTTATAGTGAATAAGCATATAGGGAGTAGATCAAGTCCTGTTAAAGAATGTGTTTATAGATCTCTCTTAAGTTTTCTCTTGCAGCAGCAAGGAAGCTGACTGATACCAAAGGAGGAGCCTACCAGAGGACAGAAGTCTGTGAGAGAAGAGGCTGAAGACATCATCAGGACCCACCGGATGTGAAAGACTTAAGACTTTGGGAATTGGGGTAGTGTTTTGATTGTTAGTCAGTTTTTGGCCAAAGGCAGACTGCCTGCCTTTCTGGCTCAATTGACAATGCGCCGGTGGCATTGGGGAACGCCCCCAAATGCCAATCACCAATATCTGTGTCCCTAGACTTTCTCACCAGTAGGGGATGGAGTTCAATCCCATATAGCATTACTCATTTGTCCATGTTTGGTCAGCGACCTTTGGTCTTGACCAAAAGGGGGGTGTGTCAACATGGAAATCTAGAGATCCCCAGTTTATTTAATTGGAGTATAGAAACCCCAGGTTTTGACCTTGTCACAGGAGAGTTTCCCCCTGAGGGAAGGTCCCTCACCAGACAGTGAACTTCCTGGTAGTTTGGGTGGGAACAGCTAATCCCATCCAATATTAAACATCCCTTTTGTCCCAATGGTTTCTTCCCCCTAGGCTAAAGTCCATGACCAAGGTGACCCAGCCCTAGGCTGAGTCTTTCCCTTTTGTGTCCATTGTAGGGCCCCAGCCCCTCACTATTATTCCTGTCCAGAACTCTTCATTTTCCTTTCTTACCATTGTAAAGTCAATCAACTGTCCCTCTAATCCTAGAGCCCCCAGGTCATCTAGAGTGGTATATAGGTTCCCTAAGTTCTTTTGTTCCTCGGAGTCCATCCTGAGTCCCTGGCACTCCCAGGGGCTGGTGACCAGAGCATCTTGACTCCAGTGCAGTCTTGGAAATCAGCTCTGTTGTCCTAGTAGCAGCGCTAACCCCTTTTCCCTTGATTAAAGAGTGATTTTGACTATTTAATAGTTCTGTGTTTTTTCTAGTTGACAAAGGCATATTAATGCAACAAAGCAGAATGTAATGTTTATGGGAATACTGGTACTTGTTAAGAATTTGCACTTATTGTTGCATTTATAGTTGGGCAAAAGTTTTACAGGGTCAATCGTGGTCAACATCGATTAGGGAAATAGAAATCATTTTTGAATGTCAATTCTGACATGACACATTGGCTGAGCTATAGCTATGCCACATGAAAGGTGAGCCGTTAGTTTAAAATTTTGCATTCATTTCATGGTCATTTTCCGTGATCATTTTCTCAGATTATTTTTCCCATATATTTTCTTTGAAATACTAGAAGTACATTGTAAGTACTACTAATGCTCTGATCCTGATATATGAATCAGAAATTTTATTTTTATAAGAAATTATAAGAAATGTGCACCCAAAAGTTGCCCTGTCACTTCATTAGCTTCATTCTTGTTATTTCAAAAACAAATCAAAATGTAAAAGATGCTATACTATTTGGTATGCTATTCAAAAACAAAGGAGGGGGGGGAGAAAGAGAGAAAGCATTTTAAGAATATCTTTATACCATTCTCATTTCAATTGAGCAATTTGGATTTGATGCTCTTTTACTTTATTTTCTCTGAATATTTTGATTATCCTCTGTTTTTTTTCTTTTCATACATTTTGAAGTAAGATTATTTTCTTATTACGTTTTATCATTATTTTTAACCTATTATGAGACGTTTATCTTTGATTACTAAGTATGAAGATCATTTTCATCATTATCAAATTATTAATAAGTTGAGAGTAAACTCTTCATTGTTGTTGACAATGACACTTACTTTTTACATCCAAAGTTCTTGCAATATGTTTTGGATGTCTATTTTGAATCACTTGAAGTATCATTTGATGATGCTACATGATTTTCATATTTTTGAGTCAGAATTTTTTTATATTTTTATATCACTCGCCCTTCATCTTATTTTTTTAACACAAAAAGGGGGATATGTAGCATTCCAAGCATATTCACATCTAAGAAATATAACTGATATATGGATATTGTGTCTTCAGACACAAGGTTTGAACTCTGACATTTGTGGGTGGACTCTTGACCTAGCCATGCAAACTCATTAACATTTGGTGCAGACTCGAATTCCTTGGTAAAAGGGCCTGTTGAGGTCAACACACCCAAAAGGTGTCATCATTACCTTCCCATCAAATCTGAATTATCTATGCTTTCTTACCTGGTCATTGATCCTGGCTATCCCCAAGAATGCCTGGGGTAAAGGCGTGATTCCCTCTCTTGTTCCAGGGATCTTAAAGCTTCACTAGTGTCTCTTTACTAAGGCTTCTCTTGCCCACGTGCTTTCTATCTCGGAATCCGTACTTCCACCTGTCTGCAAGCTTCTCATATTTTCCTTTAATTCTTTGACCAAGGAAAATGCCATAGGGGATCCCGCCTGCCCTATCTATTCCTTTGACTTGTCTCTGTCTGTCATTCTTCACCCATATTCTCAGACTCCTTGCTCCTTCTTCTCCAGTCCCAACCCACAAAGGAAAAATCCCTTTTTGTGACCACCACTACCAGGTTACAGACACCCTCATTCACAGGTCGCCCTGGCACCAACCCTGCAACCATATGTCTATGTGGCAGGCATCTTGGATTATATATCCCGAAGACTATGCACAATCAGAACCAGGGAAAGACAAGGATTCCCTCTCATCTCGAGATAAAGACTTTTTCTTTAACTATTGAAGATCTGACAACTTCTTGTAATCCTGGCTATACGTGGGTAATATGATATGTCCATGCAGCTGTCCTATGATTACTGTCACATTAATTCAGGATCACTAAGGAGTGAAGATCATTTTCTTATTATTTTATATTATTACTTGCGATCTTTGATGATGAAAATTGTTACGCTTGACTTTGCTAAATGGAAATGAAGATCATACTTATCATTTTTACAGCATTATGGCTAAGTGACGTTTCATTTTGATATTTGATTGTGAATTCATTTTTGATTCTTTATCTGACTACGCTCACTAGTATTGCTGTTTGTTGACTAAGTTTAAAATTTTGTTGTAAAAGGTTACCCTCTTATTTTATTTCTGTAAAAAAAAAAGGGGGGGGGGATATGCAACCTACCAGGCATGGGGGTATGGTTGATGTATTAAGTACTTGATCAGATCCATTCATGATCAATGTATCAGCAGTTCTAAAGGCAAGAGAATTCCTGGGCCTCAGCCACAAAGGTCTAGCCCTCACCTTGTCAAACCTCATTCCTCTGAAAAGCTCATGTCAGGAGAATCCCCACCTACTCCGACCTTGTCATTGTCTATCCAACCAAAGGTAAGAACTACATGCTATGTCACGTATTCATTGATCACCTCTCAATCCACAATAAAGGCTGGGGTGAGGCGCACTGCTTTTTCTCTTGTTTCCTGCAACCTAGGAGTTCTCCCTGCTGTCTCTATTTATCTGTCCTAGCTGCACTCTTGGCCACATGCTTTCTATGTTGGAACTCTTACTTCCGCTTGGTCTCTTATGTCTCAGATTTTCCTTTCATTATTTTTCTAAGGAAAATAGTATCAGGGGCCATCGCCGCTGCCCATTTCAATTCACTTCTCTGTGTCTCTTGATTTATCACCCATTTTCTCTGACTCCTTTCTCCTTCTCGAGCCCACACCCACTAAGGAAATAGATTATGTAGCAGCCACAGGTTGGGCTCTTATCCCAGGTTTCACAAAGATATATCATCTCACTTTTCACTGACCTAATCTGGGTCACCATGACCATACGTGAAACATATGGGTATCGAAGGCTAAGATTCACGTGTCTTCCCTTTTGGCACCTGGGTTTCAGGACCCCAGCCCCAGGAGTTCCTGTTCACTCTCCCCCCCACCCCAGGAATTCCTCTCCACTCCCCCTACCTTAAAGTGTATAAAAAGCCTGCTAATCACAGCCTTAGAGAAAGCACTTTAGGTGCTCAGCACCAAGCTATATTTTGCTCAATAAAGTACCTCTTGTGTGTTGCATTACCGTGTGTGTGTGTGTGTGTGTGTGTGTGTGTGTGTGTGTGTGTGTGTGTATGTGTGTATGTGTGTCCTCCATGGAATACGAGCCAGAACCGGACATAACACCTTCAACCCAAAAGGCAGGAGTCCTAGACATGGAACAGAAGAGCTGCCTTAAAGCTACTGCTGCTGCTGCTGCTCTTTATGCTATAGCTGACGGCTCTGTGGCATCACATTCTGAGGGAGAGCCAAGAACACAAGGTACACAAACCCAAGAGTGACCAGGCTACCCTACAGGTTCCAGCCATCTCTCTATATAGGCAGGCACTGATGCCAGCCTATATAGGAAACTGATCAATTTAAGTCATCAGTGGTTGTTCATGTTCAAAGTAATTCAGGCCCTCCTATGGCTGCTAGCTTGGCAGCACCATCTGCTCAGTCATTTCCCCTGGAGACAGGGTCAGTGCCACCTCAATGGGCAGAGCAATGAACTAGAGTGAGGGCTTCAGGCAGCTGGAGAGCAGAAAGAACTTCCTTAATCATTTCTGCATCAGCTATGGAAGGAGAATACTGAGAGGACAGGGTGGGAGGCAGGTGTGTGACTGCTCCAAGGCAAAGTGGGCCACTCATGGCCAAGGTCCACTCATATGTAGGCCTATGACATAAGCATGTGTACGAGGCTTGGGGTCAAAGAGGAGACTTGCACATAGCTGTAAAAGCTTATTCCAAACCCATTTAAAAAAAAAAAAAAACCCTCCTCGGATGCCATACCAATATGTGGCCTAAAGAGGGAGACCAAGAGGCGAAGGGAGGTGGGGGGAGGGGGAGCTGAGCACCTGAGGAAGTTGGGGACCTGGGAGAGGGGATACTGAAGGAGGGGACTTTCTGGTGGGTGTCCCCACAGAGAGGAGGGGCAGTGTGGGAGGCGGGCAATTGAGAGGGAGGGGGCAGCTTTCAGGGGCAGGAGGGGCAGGCCTGACTAGGGAGCTGACCAGTACATGCAGCAGGCGGGACTAATGAAGAACCCAGAGGAAGACACAGGGGGCGGGTCCGCAGCAGCGGCAGCCACTCCCAAAGCCTCCTCCCCTCAGCTGGGGTGCTGCATGTGACCAATGCTGCTCCCCTACCTCACACCTTCCACACGCAACTTCCCGTCCTTTGCCATGGCCGACCTTAATGCTAGGCACAGCGACACAGGTAGGCTCTGACAGAAAAGGCGGGAACTTTCCGCTCCCCTCCCCCTCCACCACGTGCCACCTGCCTGCCCCTGTGCGCCTGCGCTCCAAGCCTCCTGGCCTGCCTTTTACTCTGCGCATGCGTAGCTCTTCCACACACCTCCTTCCTCCACCCCACCCCCCACCCTTCAGCTGGACTCCTTGCTTTTGCCACACTCTGCAATTGGGGTTCGGGCTCCAAACGCACATTAAGGGATACACCACCAGCAGCCACGGAAAATGGCTCAGCCCCCCCACACCTCCGACCCGGGACTGGCCTTGCCTCACATCTATCCCTTACAAAAAGCCCAGGTTCAGTGGAGGCAAAACAAAAAACAAAAACCTATTTGGTATTGACCTACAATGCCCAAAGGAGTCCCAGTGTTCCCCTTCGCCTTCCAAAGGGGGAGACCTGTCTAAAGAAGCTTCGCCAAAAACAAAGAAAAAACCCGCAAATCACATGGCCCGCAATCGCCAAAGCAGTCCCCAAAGGGGAGACTGTGGTAGGTCACCAGAGGAGCTATTCAGCTGCTGCTGCTGCTCCTCTTGACAGACAACTCCCTCCCAATTAGGCAATTTAATACTAAGAAATGCCTGGCATAACCTGGAATATGCTTTAAAGAAGTTTCTAATACATTCAAATTTTAAATATGTGCGAATTATAAAAAATTTCTTAAGCAGGACACAAGAGCAGCAAAAATAAAAAATTGGCTGAGATTATTTCAACCACCTGGATGCAGTTCAGAAACTTTTTATGAGGCATATTAATGTGACTTCATCCAGAAAGCAAATTATTGATAATTAGTATAGCTTCAATTATAAAAATCAGACACTCTCAGCAGAGTGGACACATGGTTGGAAGGAGTCAATCTGTTAACCAACCAGGAGTTAATTATCAAGGTTAGCCAGTAACATGATTTATTGGTGATTTAAAATGGTCAATACACTGAAAGGGGATGGGAGATAGTTACTCTCCTGGTTAATGGCATTAAGCTCAAATGAAGAAGTGAGTAAAGTGATTACAGAACTTATAATTAATTGTGCACAGTTGTCTATTCCAAACATCTTGGGATAGCAGTGCTTTTAATAGCAATAAATGGGCTGAATTGGATAGCTCATGGCTCATATGTAAGCTATGCCAAAAAGAGCTCAAAAATTTGATAAGTCTCAAGCTTTAAAAACTGAAGGTATTTATGTTCAGTTACTTTCTAACTTTATTAGACCCAATGAGGCTTTCATTTGGGGTCAAGACTTTCTGTTTATTTCCTCAGATACAAGAAGTCAATGGAGGATGACCTAAAGCATCCGATGGCAAGAAAATCTCACCAGAAATAGGACAGACTGCAGAGGTGTCTGGCACAGGACACCTGGAAAAACTGCAAATGAGCTGGAAAGATCATCACTGCCCTATAGGCAGGTCTAACACACTATCCACGCACATGTCATTGTATGAAAAACAATTTGCCTACAGAAGAATATCTTTAAGTCCCTGACAGATAGTCTGTGCTACAGATTTATGGGTATTTGTTATAAGATCAAACGTTATCACATACCTGCAAATTCCAAATGGTATTGGCATAACAGGTAACTTAACGTTATTTTTCTGGATTTGTTCCATGTTACCCAAATATGATCAAATATCAAATGGTACAATTGGGAAGGTTATGACTGTACCATAAATACTGTCCAATTGCAGTACGATTTGCTACTATCATCCAAAATGGATATATGATTATTGTCTTCAAGGGTACATTATATTGGCAAACAACAGCATGTCTTTCTTCGTATCAGACTTATCTAACAGTCAATTTTGTTCAGCTTTGGCATTTCAACTTTCATAAGAAAGAAGGGTGGAAATGGTATCACTAACCATCTATCTCTTCCACCCACTAAAACGATCATAAGTTACAACTAAGCAATAACAGTTTGAATGTCATGCTAAAGATTACATTGTAGGATATATCTGAATTGGGTTGAATATTAATTACCAAAAAATTAAGACTGTAAGGGACCCAGGGGGATGATAACGTTGGGTCGAGGTCTTGTCTGTATGTTGACAGATAGTGTAGTGAAAACATCTGGTCACCCACAAAACACATAATGCCAGCCAACACAAGACCAAGAAGAGAAGCCGACCAAAGCTGTTGACATCAGCTAACTACACGCCAGCCACTATCCAGGGGCGCTGGAAGGACACTTCACCGGTGACTAATATCACTCCAAAAGACTGACATTACACTATTAGTGACATTTGCTATTAGGCTACTGTGGGACACTGGTCCGGCTGACATCCATTGATATAGTGTACCCAAACCAAGAGCAAGGATGCTAACTCAGAAGGACTAAACCACACTTGTGTCTGTCTAAGACATCAGATAAATCCCACAGTCCGAGGTCTTTGTTATGGAATCGAAACAAAATAGCTACAGTTGTTTAGACGTGAATGTATACCTTTCATTTTATATGTCTAAGATACTGTCAAAAGGATACATTGTAAAACTACTACTTGTATTGTAAGAAATGCTGGGACATTGGTATGACTCTCCAAAGAGGAGGAGATAGAAAACTTTCACTCATAGCATAGATCTGATACCTCTGACAACAAAAAGTGAGGTGCAAGGCAGAAAATGCTACACAGGCAGGTTTAATGGACAGATGATCCTGATGTTACTCTCGAAAAAAGGTATGAGATATCAGGCAAAATGCACTCTGAAATCTTTAATCAGGAACCTAAGTTATTGAAAAAGATCATTTACATCCATGCAAAGATTATGTTCCTGGCAATACCTAGGTGGACGTTACGTGCCAACCACCGTGGGTGTACTTGAGCGTTAGTACCATTGTTAACCAATACTCCGGAAACCCTGTCTTTTGGGGTAATATCTTTATGGGAACGGTTTCTTGCTCCCTCCCAGTAGTCCCAGAATTCAGACAGGCCGCTGGATTCGGGGTCTATTGGCTTCCCATTCAAATACTGGAAGACGTTCTGGTGTTTGAAAGCAAAGCCTCAGTGGTCATCTGAGTGCACTAGGTTGGACAATTTCTGTGGACGCGCAGTTATTGACTCTCCTAGGTGGAACCAGTTATCACACACATACATGGAGCAAGGGCAAACTATGATCTAAGTTTCCCTTTTTTGGAGTAGGTATTGAAAATATGACACAATAGGCACGGATAAGCTTGTAGAAAAAGCACATTGAATATTATACATTAACAACTAGGCAAGAACAAGCTACACCAAATTCGACAAGTTCAAGAAACTGTAGAAATTGTTTCTACATGAAAAACAACTTAAGCTTCTATTTACCCAAACATTGCTTTGGTGGAATGAATTTTCCAAATATTGGTAATGTTATATGCTTGGCTATCATATTGATGGGTTTATTTATAAAAGCAGAAATTTAAATGAGGATGATATACGAAATATGCAGCCAAAACTTGAAATGTCACTTCATTATCATCATCCTGGGTATTTACACTGCAAATCAGAATGTAATGTGTTTGGGAATTTTGGTATTTGTTAAAAATTTCACAATAATTGTTGTATTAATGTTTTTACAAAGCTTTTAATGGTGGAAAAATTATGCTCATGTACAAGGCGAGAGTTTTAGTCAATTTAGATCAGGAATTAGAAATCACTGGGAATGTAAATTCTGATATTACATATTGGCTCAGCTTCAAACAAGCCACATAAACAGTGAAAAAAGAGTCTAAAATTTTGTTTTCATTTTGGAATCACATTCCCAAGATCATTTGCTCAGATGATTTGGTATGTTATATACATGATCCTCCAGAATTGTTCAGAGAGGATGTTTTTCTTTGGAGGGATCTCTCCCAACAACAACAAGAACAACAAAAATTAAAAAGGGGAGAAGAATCTTAAAGATGTCAGGACTTTCACATTTTAGAACCCTTTTGATTCTCTTTTATTATTCAATTTTGTGAAGTGTGTGAAGTGTGTTACAGTAAACTACCTCTCTGTGCCGATTGCATCGTCTGTTCTGTTCCTTTGGACCTCTAAAGGGACCCTAACAAAAGCACGTGGTCGGTCAGAGCAGGATTCTCAAACTGTCTCTGTGGGCGGGGAGTGCCCTTTCCCTCCCCCACCTGGGCCTGCTAGTACCTCCTCTCCCTGCCCTGGATCTCCGGAGGTTAAGAAACACCTGAGGAGCGGTCTGAGGGGGAGGGGAAGAAAAAAGAAAATTTGACCTAGCAAAACCCTCACTAGGGGCGATTGAGAACTTGAGAACTCTCAGCCTGAAACAGGCAGTTGCTGGAGCCTAGTGGATTTCGAAAGGAGCAACTGGGAAAAGCAAAAGCAGGTGTTAAGGTTTCATCAGGAAAGTGCAAAATCAAATTTACCTGCTCCCAAGACAAAAGCTGGGAGAGCCAGGCTGCTATTCATAGGCCAAAACAGGCAGTTTAGCCCTAGTGGGAAAGGCTAGCAGACAGCAAGCCAGGAGCAAGCTAATCTTCCCAGGCAGATTCCTGGCATGCATTTGAAAGGCTTATCCGGAAGTAACTGCTTTGACTCCAAGCAGGGCACTTAAAGGGTCAGAATCCCTTGGCTAAAGGGATAAAAAACAAACAAATTTTTCTAATACAACCGCAGGTCTCAGCAAAATTAATGAATCAAGGTAATAATCCTGAATTAGGTTAAATTCCGAACAGCCTAGGTTGTAAAAAGATATTGCCATTCTGTAACCAAAGGCAGAAGATTAAAAACAAACAAAAGGCAAGCCTCTGTACTCATTTAGCATTTGAAAAGGGTCCTAGGAACTCTTTTGTTTGAGGTCCAGCCAGGGAAAGGCGGGCTGTACCTGGGTGATTGCAAATGATAAGAAGCACAGTGAAGTGAGATCTGGGCATTTGAATCGTTTTCATTTAGGTTGGATACAGGCAAAATTATAAAGGAATGTCTGCTTATATTTTTTGATGAAGGAAGTCAAAAAAGGGGAATTAAAAATCTTTCTCTGACTTTTGTTATATGCCACAGAATCTCAGGACTAGAAATGTTTATCTGTAGAGAAACTTTGGTATATATCACAAGGTAATTCAAGTACAAACAGAACATTTTTAAGGTTTGGGCTTAAATCTGAAGCAGCTTGAAATGTTTTTTCTCTACCGGCCACATGGCTTGAGCCACGTGGAAGAGAGCATCAGAGCAACTGAGGTTGCAAGTTTTTTATTACAAACGCTGTAATTGGCTAGAAGGAAAATTTAATGCTGAGACATAATACGCATGGATTGGAATATGATTTAAAGGAATTTATAAGGCTTTCTGATTTTAACTATGGAGGAATTATTAACACTTTTCTAAGCAGGACATAAAAGCAACAATATTGAGCAGAGCTTATTCAAACAGCCTGTATGCAGTTCAGAAACGTTTTAGTGGGCATATTAATATACCTGTATCCAGAAAGCAAATGATTTATAACTAGAATAGCTTTTACTATGGAAAATAAGACACATGCTCAGCAGAGTAAAAGCATGGTCAGAAGGATTCAGTCTGTTTACCAGTGGCTCATTATTAAAGTTATCAAGGAATCTGTTACTCAGTACAGTGATTTATTAAGGACTTGAAAGAGGCAATACTATCATGTATTCAAATGGCAGGTATTGAAGCTGATCATGAGATTGAAAAGAGACCTATGATAATAATGCAAATTCAAAGGTTACTGGCACAATTTGATTTATTTCTGCAGTGAAGATTTGCAGACTTAGCAGATGAAAGTAATGATTTTAGTCACAGTATTAAGATCTTTTCAGTTATGGAGTTAATTGCAGTAGTTCAGATACAACAACTCCTGTGCAACTGTTTGATAATTCTGTGCATACTTGTACAGCATAAGACAATGCTATAATTTTAATAACTGCACAATGGGAAATTTTTTCAAATAGCAAAAAGTGTGTGCAGACAAACAAAGGCTTAAGATCCCAGCACACACGGGTCAAATCATAAGTGATTTCTAGTATGATATTTTTATGATTATGGGTTTGAAAAAGCAAATATTTAAGCATCTATACATGCTGCTTTGCAAAGTCTATTGTACATCTATATCCTGAACAAGCAGGGGATATCGCTTATCAATGCAAACTGTGGGGGATTAATTTCACCTCTGATAGGTATCCAATGTATATTTTGGAGCAAAAGGTGCATTTCAGCATGCTCCTGGCACAAAGGTTGAACTGTGAAAAGTGATGGGAGATACTTACTCTCCTGGTTTAGGGTTCAAGCTCAAATGAAGAAGTGAGCAAAGTGATTACAGATTTTATGAATATCTGTGCACTACTGTCTATTCCACACAGCTTGGAATAGCAGGGCTTTTAACAGCAATGCAAGGGCTAAATTGCATAGCTCATGGCTTACATGCAAGCTATGGTAAATAGAGATCAAGGGAATTCATGAGCCCCAAGGTTCAAAAACTGAAAGTATAGATGTTCTGTCACTTTCTAACTCTCTGAGACCCAATGAGGCTTTCATTTGGGGTCGAGGTTTTCTGTTTACTTTCTCAGACACATGAAGTCCATGGAAGATGATCAAGAGCATCTGATGGCAAGACAATCTGCCCAGAAGAAGGACAGATGGCAGAGGTGTCTGGCACAGGACACCAGAAATGCAGCACATGGATTGTAAAGGCTATGATTGCCCTATAGGCAGGTTTAACACACTATCCACACACACATGTACTTGAATGAAAAACAATTACATGCAGAAGAATATCATTAAGCCATGGACAGATATTCTGTTCTAGGGATACATGGGTATTTGGTAAAAGATCTAACTATTACATGCCTGAAAATTTTGAATGGTACTGGTACAATGTGTAACCTGACAATCATTTTATTGGCATTGTTCCATGTTAGCCAAATTTGATCAAATATCAAAAGGGTATAATTGGGAATGTTATGACAGTATAAGGAATGCTGTCCACTTGCAGCACAAATGGGTATTACTATCCAACATGTAATGATGATTATTGTCTTAAAGGGTACATTATATTTGCAAACAACATGTTTTTATTAGAATCAGACTTATCTAGAAGTCAATTTTGTTTAGCTGTGACTGTTCCACTTTCGTAAGGAAAGAGGTGGATATGGTATCACTAATCATCTATCTCTTCTACACCCCAGAGAGAATATAAGTTAAAGCTATGCAATAATCAGTATTGAATGTAATGATAAAGATCACATTGTGTGAGATACCTGAATTGGGTTGAATATCATCGAGATATTAAGACTGTAAGGGACCCAAGGGGATGATAATGTTGGGCCGAGGTCTTGTTTGTATGTTCACAGATAATGAAAACATCTGGTCACCCACGTCATGCTTCATGCCAGCTGACACAGACCAGGAAGAGAAGCAGACGGAAGGTGATGGCATCAGATATCTGCATGCCAGCCACAATCCAGGCACGCTGGAGGGACACTTCTCTGGTGACTAATATCACTCCAGAACAATGACATTACACTATTAGAGACGTTTGCTGTTAGACCACTGATGGACACTTGTCATGCTGACATCCATTGAGATGTGGTACCCAGAGCAACATCGAGTATGCTAACTCAGAAGGACTGAAAGACACACTCATTTCTGTATAAGACACCAGATATGTCCCACACTCCAAAGACTTTGCTATGGGATTGAGATGAATTAGCTACAAATTGTCTAGCTACTAATGTATACCCTGTATTTTGTAGATGATACTGTCAAAAGGAATGTATATTGTATGCATTGTAAACCTACCACTTGTATTGTAAGAAATGCTACTATCACCGAGGGTATAGAACTTGGTATGACTCTCCAAAGAGTAGGAGATAGAAAACTTTTATTCATAGCATAGATCTGATACCTCTGACAACCAAAATGAGGTGCTAAGCAGAAAATGCTGCACAGACTTGGTTAATGGACAGATGACACTGATGTTACTCTCAAGAAAGGATGAGAGATCAGGGAAAAGACTCTAGGAAATCTTTAATCAGGAACCTGAGTTATTGTCACATTGAATATTATATACTAACAACTAGGTATGAAAAAGCTATGTCAAATTCTAGAGGTACAAGAAACTGTAGAAATTGTTTCTGCATGGAAAACAACTTAAGCTTCTATTTACCCAAACATTGGTTTGGTGGAATGAATTTTGCAAATATTGGTAATGGTATAGGCTTGGTTATCATATTGATGGGTTTAGTTATTCAAGCAGAGATTTAAATAAGGAAGACACAAGGAATATGCAGTCAGAACTTGAAATATTACTTCATTATCACCATCATGGTTATTTAAGCTACAAATCAGAATGTAAAGTGTATGGGAATATTGGTATTTGTTAAAAATTGCACTGTGATTGATGTATTAATGTTTTTGCAAAGCCTGTAATGGTGCAAAATTATGTTCATATACAAGGCGAATGTTGATGTATTTAGATCAGGAATTAGAAATCATTGGGAATATAAGTTCTGATATTTTACATTGGCTCAGTTTCAAGGATACCACATAGACTGTGAGCCAAGAGTCTAGAATCTTGTATTAATTTTGGGATCAGGTTCCCAGGATCAATTTTCTAAGATCATTTGACATGTGATAACATGATCCTCCAGAATTGTTCAGAGAGGATGTTTTTCTTTGAAGGGATCTCTCCCAACACACAAACAAAAAAGAAAAGGGAGAGGAATCTTATAGATATCAGTATGTTCATTTGAGAGAACACTTTTGATTCATTTTCAAGTATTCAACTTTGATTTTTCTGTTGCACAATTATTGCCAGAATTTTTAAGTACTAGGAAGGAAAGTACTAGTGATGCTCTGATCCAGAATTATGAAGGTGCAAAGATTTCTAGAATTGCAGTCACCTAACAGTCGGTAGACATGAGAACATGACAGCAATTGTTAATTTTCAGATGACCATTCTGGAGAGTGATGTCTGATTGCATGTAAGGGGAATCATAATGAAGCTTTCATTATGGACCAGACAGCCTCAGCCACGATTATACACTTTCCATATGAAATGGATGTTTGAGGTTGGGAAATGCAGAGACATGGTGTACTGACACCCTCAGTCGCTGAATGTCCTGGCATCGAGCTACCAACCAGTTTCCTATGTGGCAGGCATCTGGCAGTGAGCACGGAGAGATCCCCAAGATGCAGTATCAGTACGAGAGAAAGGAAGGACTTATCCTTCATCTCCAGAGATAGTATTTTGCTAACTATTGAAAAGGCGGACAACTTCTGATAGTCCAGACTGTGAAAGGTGGCGTGTTTGATTATTGCACCTGTCATGTGAGCCATAGAATTCTACCTCATTAGACCAGGATCAGTCGCGTGGAAATTATTTTCTTAACATTTTATATCTACTAAGACTGTTGCATCGATCCTGAAATGCAGACAGGCAGATAGAAAGATCAGTTTGGAATTTTTAAGATTGATCACTGAATCAGTTTATGCTGATGTTCACTCTGGATTGTTATATCTAAGTTATACAATCAGGGTGGGTTTTTCATCTCTATATCAGAATATGATTATGCACCAGAGTGTTTGTATTTGTTAATGCTGTAATGTTGCTACATTTTGATATTACACTATTCATTTGTGTGTAAAACAAAAAGGGGGAGATGTAGCAGTCCACCCCTAGCTATGGGCAAGGGGAACAGTTGGTATGTGCAGATTGCCTTAAAAGAGAGCATGCTCAGTCTTGAGCATGCTCAGCACTGCTCATGGCTGGGAAGGCCTCTGACCCTTGACCCCAGCTTCCCCCAGGTTAGGCGGGAAAACAAGTTTCTTTGTTCTCGCCTGGTTAAGAGAAACCACACCTATGCCTTGTCATTAACCAATGAGGGTCATCCCTATGTACTGCGTAGCAAAGGGTATTTGTAGCCCAGCAAGCTCCCCAAAACGCTTCCCCTGCAATCCCAGTTTCTCGTGTTCCTTCTCCTACAGAAAACCAAATTCCGATGCAAGGGAGATCTTGTCCTCCTAGAGAAACCTGTCCTTGTCAAACTGACCCACAGGTGCAAAATTCAACTAGAGGCCTGTTTCCTCTAAGAGAAGTACCTGAAATAGGACGGAATGGGGATGTGGTGACTTTAAGACATAGGATACCGTTTACTCCCCAAGAAATAAATGAATTTACACGAAATATCCCCACATATGAACAAGATCCTTTTCTAGTAACAAAAAAGATGGGAGACATATTTTTTCAGTATAATCCGTCTTACAAGGACGTTGAGAGCTTACTACAGGCTTTTTTAAGTGAACATGAAAAAAATAAAATAATTGCTCATGTCAACAAAACCCGGGGGCGTAATGCAGCACATTGGCCATCTCAGGATCCCGAATGGGACTATAACAATCCTGAGGATTATCTACAACTATACCATTGTAGAGAGGCCATCCTCACGGCCATGAAGGAATGTGCAGACAGTACAGATAAGTGGATGGAACTGGAAAAAATTAAGCAAAAGGAAGACGAAACACCCTCCAGATTTATGGACAGAATTATCGAGTTTGGGGACAGATACTTAGATTGGGACTTAACTAAAGAGAGTAGTTTAAGACAAGTTAGAAGAATCTTTGTAAACAATTCTTGCAAAGCAATTAAGAATTATTTTAAAACACAATGCCCAAGATGGTCAGATATGGACCTTGAAGAATTGCGAAAAACAGCTATATATGTTTTAAAGGGAAACAAGGAAAAGGAGGAAGAAAATAATGATGACATGGAGGAAATGAAGAAAAAAATGAGATGTGTAATAGATAGGATAACTAAATTAGAAAGTGGGCATGATAATGAACCAACGACAATTGCCCCTCTCCAGAAATCCAATTATCAATCCATTACTTGCAACTTCTGTGGGAAGAAGGGCCACAATATGATGGATTGTAGAACCTTTCTTAAGATGTTTGGAAGGAATACACAGTTTAATAATAGTTTTAGAAATAATAACTATAGAAATGATGATAATGGTTATAGAAACCAGAATTCTAGAAATTATAATAATGACTATGGAAATAACTATAATGAATATAGAAATAAGAACTTTAGAAACCAGAATTATAGAAATAGGAATTGGGAAATTAATGACAATGTTCCAATTAAAGAAAATTATAATGATAATGAACAACAACAATATATGAGAAATGGAGCTCGTCCAAAAAATACTCGAGGTGCTAATGATCCTCAGAGAGGTGCCCTTCAGGAGGGTGCCCAGGGAACTTCCCAGTATAATAAAGATGATTCTTCTTAGATTGTATTGATTTTGTTGATATTAATTAACCTTTTTCAGTTTTTTTTCTCTCCTCTCCAAATAGTAGGAAAGATGAATAAAGAACTTAAGACTATGATTGGCAAATTATGCACTGAGACCCATTTAAAATGGCCTGAAATTCTCCCTCTGGCCCTATTTTATCTTAGAAGCAGGCCTAGAGGAGACTTACATATTTCACCATTTGAGATGCTTTTTGGACATCCACCTATACAGGCTAAGCCTTTCTCCCCGGCTTATAAATCGCTATTAGGGGGAGATATTACTATTGCTTCCTATATACAGGAGTTACAGCACAAACTACGTGAACTTCATGAATGCGGAGCTGCAGTACAAGCCGGACCATTAGACTTTTCTCTGCATGACCTGAACCCAGGAGATAAAGTTTATATCAAGAATTTCAAGCGAACTGGAGCAACTGAACCTTCATGGGAAGGACCATTCCAAATATTATTAACTACTCCAACATCCATGCTTGGAGCAAGGCTCAATGGGACTGGGCTTGCTCTTGATCTATTTCTGAACACAGTTCTGATCTCCATGGTTAGAGCCACCTCATGTCTCCTGTCCTTGGGAAATGAGTGATGGGCTGAGGAGCTTTACTGTGAGCTCGATTGTCATATATGATTCGTGGTTGTATTCCATCCTTCCCTAACATCAGATCTTTCCCCAAAGGGGTAAAACTCCTATCTTTTCTTTCTTGATGGAACTGCTGGCAGTCTCCATCACCCACACAAACACCCTAAAAGTGTATACAAAGCCTGCAAATCACAGCTTCGGGGCCAGTTAGCAATTTTCATTTAAAACTCATTCGAAAGGTTGATGCATGCAACTTGGGAGGATTGCTAATGATTTTGATATGGTACTGTAGCCTGCCAGGCATGGAAGTATGGGTGATGTATTAAATACTTGATCAGAGCAGTCAATGATCAATGTATAGGCAGTTCTAAGGGCAAGAGAATTCCAGGGCCTAAGCCACAAAGACTTTGCCCTCACCTTGTCAAACCTTGTTCCTCTGAAGAGCACATGACAGGTGAATCCCCACCTACTCTGATCTTGTCATTATCTAGCCTACCAATGAGAATCAACTATGCCTTGTTACGTATTCATTCTTCCTCACTCTCTACAATAAAGCCTGGGGTGAAGGTGTGATTCCTCCTCTTCTTTCCTGTAAACCTTAAAATTTCTTAAACTTATGAATGTTGGAAATTTCACCATTGGGAAATTTCATACTTGAAAGATTTCCTATTGAGAGTGGGAACTCTACTGGAATGTGAACCCCATTGGCATGGGAGGTTCCTCCTCCTCCCTTCTTAAGATTACTTTAGGACAGAAACCTTTTGCTGAACAATGGAAAGGGCTTTGACCTATGCTTAAGCATAGAAGAGGAATTTCTTTGAGTCATGATTGATTTTAGAATTGATACAATGGAGATACTTGGAATGACAGAACCAGGTCTTGGAAATTGCAATCTCCACCCTACTCAGTCCTAACAGGATTTAGGAAGGGCTGCAGCATAGATCAAAATTTAATTATTCCATCTCTACCTTACTCAGGGTAACAGGATTTAGGAAGGGCTGTAGCAAAAGATCAAGATTTAATTATTTGAGAATATGACCTTCAACAGACATGTGCCAAGCCACAGACCTCTGGGCGGTCCTGGGTTAAGCTAGAGCCACCATTGGCACAGGGAAAATGATGGACAGTGATTGGTAGATGTGAGAACTGAGGGGAGGGAACTTGGATGGTTTCCTTAAACATAGAGGGGTCTGAGGACTGAGGGGTTGGTTGGAGGGTTTTGGCTCTGAGTGGTTGGAGAGGTGCTCTGAGAAGCTTGCTCTGAAGGAAGCTGGAGGTGGAGGCCCCTGAGACTGTTTCTCCATTTTGGTCACGTGAGTAATAGGGACTGATCTCCTTTCTTTGCCCCAGCTATCTAAGGGCTTGGGCCTTTTGGCCCAGCCTAAACAGAAGGGGTATTTAAGCCCAATTCCCTTCTCTCCCCTCTCTCTCTCTCTCTCTCTCTTTCTCTCTTTCTCTCTCTCTCTAATTCCTTTCTTCCTCCTGTTTGTAATTAAACTCTATAAAAGGTTGACGGCTGACTTGAGTTTTCATTTAGGAATTACATAGCTGAATTCTTTGGCGACCTTAAATTAATATATATCAGTCTTTTAAAGTGATTTCCTTGTCACATTATGGCAGTGATGTTATTATTTTTAATCTATCCAATTTAAATTCATGACTGAAAAGATTTTGATAATATGAATGGAATTATCAATTTTAGCTATGAGTTTTACAAAATTCTGTTGCCAAAATGGACCACATTGCGCAAGTAATATTTGAGCTTGTATACTAGTAATTGGTTTTAGACTGCAATCATGCTCAGGATCGATATATGCAATTTGAATAAGTGGTAGTGTCGCCGATTCTAAACCACAAATAAGGCACTGTTGCTGGTTAACAAATTAATTCTTAACCTTCATAATTTACTGCTGATTAACAATTTGAATCCTCCCAGCACTCTTTTTACTTCGATGCCTTGCAATGTTGAGAATGTGTCTCATATTTAGAATTGATGGTATATTCTTTTGAGATTGAATGATTCTAAATAATTTGCCTTTTGGATAAAGTTGCAATAATGTGGCTTACATACAATTTTGAACTTCATTCAGGTTTTTAAATATTGGCTGCTAGGTTTTATCCTTGCTGACCTTATGTCCTGTTTGAAAATGTAATGATACCAACATATTTAAAATTTGAATCTACTAGAAATTTCTCTAAAGCATATGCCAATTGATGCTAGGCAGTTAAAAAATGGCACTGGTTGTTAATTTTGCTTTTGGTAATATTCAATACTTGTCATAAACACTTGTAATCTGAGGTGTAGGAGTATTGCCCTCTATATGGCAGGATCAATTGATCAAACTGCTGGATGAAGTTTCCTTTCCAGATCCAAATAGTTGTGGCAGTGAGTCACATGGTTGCAAGAGTCCATGTGGATTTACCTCTAAAAGCCTTGGAAAAATAGTGTTTATATCTTGGTATTTAACCTACAGTTACACTATAATTCATTTTAAAATATGATTACAGATAAAATATCTCTTGTAGCATGTGACAAAATCCGGATAAAGATTTTTAACTGTAAAACTTTTCCTATCAAGAAATATAATCAGATATTCCTATATAAATTTACCATGTCTAATCCAAATTAAGTCGATTTAGTTTTTAAACTTTGCTTCATGGTAATACCATGTCTAAGCAATGATCGGTTTGAAAGACATATCAGGTTTATACCTTTACGTTTAAACAAGAGTCCTCCTGCATTCTCTGGCTGTGTTTTAAAAAGCTTGTTTCTTTTAGATATGCTAAACTGGTGGAGAGTTTTGCTGATAAAAAAAAAAAAAGCCTTTTGCTCTGGTTGTTTTCTTGAGAGCAAGAATGCCTGTTTGCTTCCTAATAGTTAGGGCAAACATGTGTTCTCCTTTTTTTAAAGCTGGTCTTCCTTTAGGTTTTTGAGAGATGGTTTTCATGCTTTGATAAGATCTTATAGTCCTTTTGTGAGGAATTCTCTCCTCAAAGCACTCTTTAACCTAAAGTTTTGTTCTGCGTTTAACCATTGCTTATTAAGCTTTCACAATTTACCTGTGCTAGATAATTTCTAATAGATAACACAGAGTTATGGCACATGAGTTTCTTTTACGATTTGTGGCTTGTGCCTTGCCCAACTTTTGAAATAAGCAATGTTCAAGTAGAGAAATTCCTTGTGATAAACTCATATTGAATTGATAAGAATGATTTTGCCTTAGGACCTGTAGGTCTGAGTGTTATCTAGCCCCAGATTCTTTAGTCAAAGGAACTTGATTCACAGTATGAATTATTCTGCTTTGAATTTCTGTAGAAGTCAGGATTTTAATGCCCATAGCCTGAATTAAGTCTGAGCCTGCACTATTAGAATCATTACTGATTTTTGTTAGAGAAGCCTTTCTACCTGCTTATTTCTATAAATTTAAAATGATCATAATACTACATTAAGCATGGGTGGAAGCAGAGGTTGACATGGAATATTTCTGTCTGTTTCTGCAGCAACAGACAGGGGAAAGATAGCAAGGATAGATAAGTCAGTTAAAGGAAGTGAGTTAAGTATATTGTTAGTATCATAAGTGAAGGGAAGGGCAAAAGACTGAGAGATAAGTCAATCCTCCTTGTTTAATGTAGCATTTTAATAGGAATCCATTTGCTCTTAACAGCAGGTAATACTTTTCTTAATTTCCAATCATCTGGTGTAAAAATTTTGCTGATGAAGGGTCTTAATCAGCTCTATAATGGTGAGAGCTTCCAATAGGTTGGCGTGCTATAGAACAAGCTAGAACTCCTGCTTCCTGTTTGCAGGGGGCTATCTGTAGCCTCCTTAATGCTGTTTTGGCTTGCAGAGTTCTGTGGGGACCGGGGCAGGCTGCATAAGAAAAGAAGCCTTCAGGGATGAAGGTCTTATCTTTCTATAGAAGTCAGGGTTTCAATGCCCATAGCCTGAATTAGTTTATAAGGTTTTATCCCAAGGACTGGAATTGGTCAAAAGGAAAGTTAATACTAAGTGCAAGTGTTTAAATGACCAGCATGAATTGGTATATGCTTTAGAGAATTTTCTAATACATTCAAATTTTAAATATGTAGGAACTCTTATTTTTTAAACACGGCATAAGGTCAGCAAGGATGGAAATGAGCAGAAATTGTTTAAAAATCATGAATGAAGTTCAGAAACTTTATATAAGGTGTCAACATGGAAATCTAGAGATCCCCAGTTTATTTAATTGGAGTATAGAAACCCCAGGTTTTGACCTTGTCACAGGAGAGTTTCCCCCTGAGGGAAGGTCCCTCACCAGACAGTGAACTTCCTGGTAGTTTGGGTGGGAACAGCTAATCCCATCCAATATTAAACATCCCTTTTGTCCCAATGGTTTCTTCCCCCTAGGCTAAAGTCCATGACCAAGGTGACCCAGCCCTAGGCTGAGTCTTTCCCTTTTGTGTCCATTGTAGGGCCCCAGCCCCTCACTATTATTCCTGTCCAGAACTCTTCATTTTCCTTTCTTACCATTGTAAAGTCAATCAACTGTCCCTCTAATCCTAGAGCCCCCAGGTCATCTAGAGTGGTATATAGGTTCCCTAAGTTCTTTTGTTCCTCGGAGTCCATCCTGAGTCCCTGGCACTCCCAGGGGCTGGTGACCAGAGCATCTTGACTCCGGTGCAGTCTTGGAAATCAGCTCTGTTGTCGTAGTAGCAGCGCTAACCCCTTTTCCCTTGATTAAAGAGTGATTTTGACTATTTAATAGTTCTGTGTTTTTTCTAGTTGACATTAATGGAGGTCCCACCGAGATCCGAAGTCCCCGCGGCCTGAGCCCTCCAGCTAACGAGGACCCCAGACTTGAGGTACCACACACAACCTGTTTGGGGTTGGGTCAGGAGTCCGGTTAGCAAGGGCCAGGTAAGCGGCTCTCTCGGAGGAAGGACTCGCATCTCTGGTTTGGGAATAACTCGCTCTTTAATTAAGGGATCCTTAGTCAATTTGTCCATAGTCATTGGACATGGGTAACAGCTTGTCTGTTGTCCCAAAATTTGGTGGGGCGGTCTGTAGCCCAAAGAAATACGGCCGAAAGTTATATGGTTTCAAAGTATGGACCTGATGCAAGCAAGTATTTAGAGAAGTGGCAAGCGATGACAAAGGCCAATCCGAAGGTAAGCTGGCCAAGGTGGGGTTCACTTAATGAGGAAAGGATGTTGTTTCTGCAGTCTGTTTTAAGTGAAGCAGGTCAAGAAATTGAGGGAGACGAAAGAGAAGTCTTCAACCAATGGCTCGAGGAGTACACCCAGAGAAAACACAGGTCAGAACGATCTGTAGAACAAGAGACGGGTAAGAACAAGAGAAAGGTAAGGGAGGAGGAGGAGAATCAAGGTGAACAAGGCAGGGAAGCCACTAAAAAGCAAATAGCTGATTTACAGAAGGAGGTAGAAAGCCTTAAGGAACTCCTGAAAGGCTCTAGCAACCCAGCAACCTCTTTAGACAGCATACCTGAGCCCCTAGAATCACCTGAGGCACCCATCCCTCAATTCCCTTTTAAAATTAAGGGAAGGGAAGGAACCAAAACAATGCAGGTATCTTTTACTCCTTGGACAAAAACAGAGCTCAGAGCCATGGCCAAGGAATTCCCAAAGGCTAGAGAAAACCCCATAGAATTTGCCAAGGAATTTGAATTAACTCTCTCTACATACCAGCCTGGCCTATCAGACCTTTACCAGCTAGCTCACATACTAGTAGGTTCAGGAGATGCAGCCCACTGGTTTAAAACTGCAAGTTGGGAGAACCCTTTAGAATATATTAATCAGTTAATGGCCAGAAAGGAAGGACCTGAAGTCCATCTTCAGGAGGCAAAGAAGATGGGAGAGGCTTTGTTAGAAGCAATCCCCAAGGCCTTTCCAAAATCTGTAAATTGGGGAAAAATCCAAACTTGCACTCAGAAAGAAGCAGAATCTGTATTTGATTTTTATAATAGATTTTTAGATACCTTCAGGGCAAATTCTGGACTTTCCCCTGATAGCCCAGACACCTTAATTACCTTTAACACCCTCTATGTGGAAGGGTTAAATAAGGCCCTTGCAAATCTCCTCAAGAGAGGGAAAGTAGACTGGAATTTAACTCCCACCTTCCAAATACTTATAGCTCCCATTATAGCCTATAATCTTCCGCAGCTGGAGGAAGTTCCTTCCTCTCTGTGGGCTACTGATTCTTCTGACATCGGGAGAATTTTAAGCGCTCCCCCAATACAAGTTCAGTTAGACCCATCCAAACCCCTTCCAAGGGTCCCTCAATATCCCCTCTCACGGGAAGCGACAGAAGGAATTAGACCATTAATTGATAATTATCTAGAGGCAGGCATTTTGATAAAATGTACCAGCCCTTGCAATTCACCCATACTGGGTGTCCAAAAGCCAGGAGGCCGAGGGTGGCGCCTAGTTCAGGATTTAAGAGCAGTAAATGCCTGTGTTATCCCCAGAGCTCCAGTAGTCCCCAACCCCCACAACCTTTTAAATCAAATCCCACACAGTGCAAAAATTTTCACTGTAGTTGATTTATGCAGTGCTTATTTCAGTGTGCCACTACATGCAGACAGCCAATTCCTTTTTGCTTTCACCTGGGAAGGAATTCAGCTCTGCTGGACTGTTCTGCTCCAGGGTTATACAGAGAGTGCCACATATTTCTCCCAAGTACTAAAAGCAGACCTTGCTGGCCTTAAATTTCCATTTGGGTCCACCTTACTCCAGTACGTGGATGACCTACTTCTGTGTTCCCCAGATGCCCAGTCTTCCAGGGAAGATTCGATTGTGCTCCTTAAGTCCTTAGCACAAAAAGGCCATAAGGTATCTAAAGAAAAAATGCAGTTTGTCTCTTCACAGGTGAAGTTTCTGGGACATCTAATATCAGCTGAAGGGCGTAGCCTGGATCCCGCCAGAGTAGCTGCTATATTGAACTTCCCAAGGCCCAAAACAAAAAGACAGCTTCGAGGGTTCATGGGATTAGCTGGTTACTGTAGGTTATGGGTCCCATCTTTCTCTTTAGTAGCCAAGCCCCTTTTTGATCTCCTCAAGGCCTCATCCCCAGAACCTCTGATTTGGAATGAGGCTGCAAAAATTGCTTTCATGGACTTAAAGTCAGCTCTTTCTAGCTCCCCAGCCCTGGGGCGTCCAAATTATTCACTACCCTTTCACCTTTTTCTTTTAGAAAGAAACGGGATTAGCCTGGGAGTTTTGAGCCAGAAACATGGAGACCACTTTAGGCCTCTTGGATACTACAGTAAAAGTCTAGATTCAGTGGCAAGAGGGCTACCATCATGCCTAAGGGCAGTAGTGGCAGCTTCAGATTTACTAGAACTAGTAGAAGAAGTGACATTAGAATCTCCTTTAACACTGCATGTTCCACATGCAATAGAGGTGCTTTTGAACTCTCATCACACTCAGCATTTTTCCACAAGCCGCCTTGCAAAGCTAGAAGCCTCTCTCCTGGCTAAGTCCAACATCACCATTTCTAGGTGTAAAACCCTTAATCCAGCCACTTTCCTGCCAGATATAGAGGAAAGTGACAGGGATTGTACTGAAGGGCATGATTGTGTTAACATTGTTGATTCTGTTTTAAGTCCACGAGAAGATCTCCAGGAAAAAGAACTGGAGAATCCAGATTTTTCCTGGTATACAGATGGCTCTTGTCTCTGAAATGAATCTGGCATTTTAGTGGCCGGATATGCCATCACTACCACTGCAGAAGTCATTGAAGCAGGGCATCTCCCTTCAGCAATTTCTGCTCAGCAAGCCGAATTGGAAGCAGTAACCAGAGCCTGTGAGCTGGCCAAAGGAAAGCGGGTAAACATATATACGGATAGCAGGTATGCATTTGGGGTGGCTCATGATTTTGGAATGTTGTGGCAGCATAGGGGATACCTAACTTCCTCTGGAACCCCCATCAAGAATGGGGCACAAGTCCGGAGACTGCTAGAAGTCCTCTTACTACCAAAGGCAATAGCAATTATTAAAATCCCAGGGCACTCACGAGAGAATTCTCCCCATGCAAAGGGAAACGCCCTAGCAGATCAGTATGCCAAAGAAGCTGCCAGGCAGGTCCCAACTACAATAGGTCTGACACTTTCAGATAAGGAAGAACCTATTTTTGAGAATAAGTTGACCCAGGCAGAAATTGTCTCAGCCCAAGAAGTCATGTCTCGAACTATCCAAGAAAAACTAGAGAAGGAAGGATGCGTTAGAAACAGGGATACTGGATTGTGGCAAGGACCAAATGGGTGTGTAGTCCTACCGGACCCTCTATGTCGCCCCATGATGGAGTACTTGCATTCCATAAGTCACTGGGGACCAGACAAATTGGTCAGCATTGCTCGCAAATATTGGTGGGGGAGGTTGAGGCGAGCAGCGGAGGATGTGTATTTGCAATGTCAAATTTGCCCTAAATATAATATCAGTAAGCCTTTAAAACCTATGCCAGGTAAATTCCCATTACCTGAGGCCCCTTTTCAAGTATGGCAAATCGATTTCATTCAGTTACCACCTCATGCTGGATACAAATTTGTTTTAGTAATGGTTTGCATGTTTTCTCGCTGGGTAGAAGCATTTCCATGCAGACAGGCCACAGCAACAGCAGTAGCCAAATGCTTACTGGAAAAGATATTTCCAGTGTGGGGAATTCCTAGGGAAATACATAGTGATAGAGGCACACATTTCACTGGTTCGGTAGTGTCACAGCTGTTAACAGCATGGCCTGTATTACATCATCTACATTGTGCCTATCACCCACAATCCTCAGGATTAGTGGAACATGTGAATGGCATCATTAAAGTACAATTAGCCAAATTTATGGAGGACTTAAACATACCCTGGCCCAAAGCCCTTCCAATAGTTCTGTTGAACCTGAGAGCCACACCTTTTGGCAAGCTCTCACTCTCACCATTCGAGATAATCACAGGTCGGCCAATGTCTCTTTTTCCACCCTATACTGACTCCATGAGCACCAAGGTTTCCCTCTTATCATACTGCCAGGGACTAGCAAAAACTCTCCAAGGCCTTAACCACCTTATATCTCAGTCAGTTTCCAGGAATTCTTCCTCAGAAACACCCTCAACATCTAAAGTGAAGCCCGGAGATTGGGTATACAGAAAGAGGCACCTACGAAAGGATGCTCTACAAGTCAGATGGGATGGACCTCATCAGGTATTGCTGGTAAATCCATCTGCAGCAAAACTAAAAGGAATTGAAAGTTGGATACATCTATCTCATCTAAAGAAAGCCCCAACTCCAAAATGGTCAGTAAAGTCGATGAGTGACTCAAAAATACGGCTGACCAGAAGAAGAAGATAAAAAGAAGTTTGAACTGGCTAAGTATTCTTTTTCTTTTAAAATTTCTTTCATCCACATGTTATCTCTCTGAACCATAGAGGTATTAGTAGGTTTATTTCCCTTGATAATTTTATTTACCCTGAGCAAAGTCCCTTTAAATAGAGAACCTGGAAAGGACAGAGCTATTCCCCAAACTTAGTGGAAGTAGGAAAAGTTTTAAAAGGGAACATTTTTACCTGACCACGGTTTGAAAGTGACAGCTGAGAATTTGCAGCAAAGATTCCAGAGTGCTAATTTGTCTCAAAGTAGTATCAGAAGAGGTTAGGAAGAAATGATGGAGCCTAGAAATGATTGTTAGTAACAGAAGATAAATATTTTAAATCTGGACCATGGTTATGGTTAAGTAGCTAAAAGGAATGAAATCAATTTCAAAATCCCTAGCATCTCAACCTCCCTAAAGGGGGGTGTGTGAGTTGAGTGTATAAGGTTTTAAATTTAGGGAAGATTAGAAGCATTTTAATAGTGAGAATTTTTCTGCTTTTATATTTCTACAGTTTGTAGGATTTTATATTTTGGTAAAGTAAGGCAATCTTTCTGATTAAGCATGTAAATTACATGATTTTATGATTTGTGTGGAATTACAGATTTGAAGTTAGCAGTGTGGATAATCCTTATAGTGAATAAGCATATAGGGAGTAGATCAAGTCCTGTTAAAGAATGTGTTTATAGATCTCTCTTAAGTTTTCTCTTGCAGCAGCAAGGAAGCTGACTGATACCAAAGGAGGAGCCTACCAGAGGACAGAAGTCTGTGAGAGAAGAGGCTGAAGACATCATCAGGACCCACCGGATGTGAAAGACTTAAGACTTTGGGAATTGGGGTAGTGTTTTGATTGTTAGTCAGTTTTTGGCCAAAGGCAGACTGCCTGCCTTTCTGGCTCAATTGACAATGCGCCGGTGGCATTGGGGAACGCCCCCAAATGCCAATCACCAATATCTGTGTCCCTAGACTTTCTCACCAGTAGGGGATGGAGTTCAATCCCATATAGCATTACTCATTTGTCCATGTTTGGTCAGCGACGTTTGGTCTTGACCAAAAGGGGGGTGTGTCAACATGGAAATCTAGAGATCCCCAGTTTATTTAATTGGAGTATAGAAACCCCAGGTTTTGACCTTGTCACAGGAGAGTTTCCCCCTGAGGGAAGGTCCCTCACCAGACAGTGAACTTCCTGGTAGTTTGGGTGGGAACAGCTAATCCCATCCAATATTAAACATCCCTTTTGTCCCAATGGTTTCTTCCCCCTAGGCTAAAGTCCATGACCAAGGTGACCCAGCCCTAGGCTGAGTCTTTCCCTTTTGTGTCCATTGTAGGGCCCCAGCCCCTCACTATTATTCCTGTCCAGAACTCTTCATTTTCCTTTCTTACCATTGTAAAGTCAATCAACTGTCCCTCTAATCCTAGAGCCCCCAGGTCATCTAGAGTGGTATATAGGTTCCCTAAGTTCTTTTGTTCCTCGGAGTCCATCCTGAGTCCCTGGCACTCCCAGGGGCTGGTGACCAGAGCATCTTGACTCCAGTGCAGTCTTGGAAATCAGCTCTGTTGTCCTAGTAGCAGCGCTAACCCCTTTTCCCTTGATTAAAGAGTGATTTTGACTATTTAATAGTTCTGTGTTTTTTCTAGTTGACAAAGGCATATTAATGCAACAAAGCAGAATGTAATGTTTATGGGAATACTGGTACTTGTTAAGAATTTGCACTTATTGTTGCATTTATAGTTGGGCAAAAGTTTTACAGGGTCAATCGTGGTCAACATCGATTAGGGAAATAGAAATCATTTTTGAATGTCAATTCTGACATGACACATTGGCTGAGCTATAGCTATGCCACATGAAAGGTGAGCCGTTAGTTTAAAATTTTGCATTCATTTCATGGTCATTTTCCGTGATCATTTTCTCAGATTATTTTTCCCATATATTTTCTTTGAAATACTAGAAGTACATTGTAAGTACTACTAATGCTCTGATCCTGATATATGAATCAGAAATTTTATTTTTATAAGAAATTATAAGAAATGTGCACCCAAAAGTTGCCCTGTCACTTCATTAGCTTCATTCTTGTTATTTCAAAAACAAATCAAAATGTAAAAGATGCTATACTATTTGGTATGCTATTCAAAAACAAAGGAGGGGGGGGAGAAAGAGAGAAAGCATTTTAAGAATATCTTTATACCATTCTCATTTCAATTGAGCAATTTGGATTTGATGCTCTTTTACTTTATTTTCTCTGAATATTTTGATTATCCTCTGTTTTTTTTCTTTTCATACATTTTGAAGTAAGATTATTTTCTTATTACGTTTTATCATTATTTTTAACCTATTATGAGACGTTTATCTTTGATTACTAAGTATGAAGATCATTTTCATCATTATCAAATTATTAATAAGTTGAGAGTAAAATCTTCATTGTTGTTGACAATGACACTTACTTTTTACATCCAAAGTTCTTGCAATATGTTTTGGATGTCTATTTTGAATCACTTGAAGTATCATTTGATGATGCTACATGATTTTCATATTTTTGAGTCAGAATTTTTTTATATTTTTATATCACTCGCCCTTCATCTTATTTTTTTAACACAAAAAGGGGGATATGTAGCATTCCAAGCATATTCACATCTAAGAAATATAACTGATATATGGATATTGTGTCTTCAGACACAAGGTTTGAACTCTGACATTTGTGGGTGGACTCTTGACCTAGCCATGCAAACTCATTAACATTTGGTGCAGACTCGAATTCCTTGGTAAAAGGGCCTGTTGAGGTCAACACACCCAAAAGGTGTCATCATTACCTTCCCATCAAATCTGAATTATCTATGCTTTCTTACCTGGTCATTGATCCTGGCTATCCCCAAGAATGCCTGGGGTAAAGGCGTGATTCCCTCTCTTGTTCCAGGGATCTTAAAGCTTCACTAGTGTCTCTTTACTAAGGCTTCTCTTGCCCACGTGCTTTCTATCTCGGAATCCGTACTTCCACCTGTCTGCAAGCTTCTCATATTTTCCTTTAATTCTTTGACCAAGGAAAATGCCATAGGGGATCCCGCCTGCCCTATCTATTCCTTTGACTTGTCTCTGTCTGTCATTCTTCACCCATATTCTCAGACTCCTTGCTCCTTCTTCTCCAGTCCCAACCCACAAAGGAAAAATCCCTTTTTGTGACCACCACTACCAGGTTACAGACACCCTCATTCACAGGTCGCCCTGGCACCAACCCTGCAACCATATGTCTATGTGGCAGGCATCTTGGATTATATATCCCGAAGACTATGCACAATCAGAACCAGGGAAAGACAAGGATTCCCTCTCATCTCGAGATAAAGACTTTTTCTTTAACTATTGAAGATCTGACAACTTCTTGTAATCCTGGCTATACGTGGGTAATATGATATGTCCATGCAGCTGTCCTATGATTACTGTCACATTAATTCAGGATCACTAAGGAGTGAAGATCATTTTCTTATTATTTTATATTATTACTTGCGATCTTTGATGATGAAAATTGTTACGCTTGACTTTGCTAAATGGAAATGAAGATCATACTTATCATTTTTACAGCATTATGGCTAAGTGACGTTTCATTTTGATATTTGATTGTGAATTCATTTTTGATTCTTTATCTGACTACGCTCACTAGTATTGCTGTTTGTTGACTAAGTTTAAAATTTTGTTGTAAAAGGTTACCCTCTTATTTTATTTCTGTAAAAAAAAAAGGGGGGGGGGATATGCAACCTACCAGGCATGGGGGTATGGTTGATGTATTAAGTACTTGATCAGATCCATTCATGATCAATGTATCAGCAGTTCTAAAGGCAAGAGAATTCCTGGGCCTCAGCCACAAAGGTCTAGCCCTCACCTTGTCAAACCTCATTCCTCTGAAAAGCTCATGTCAGGAGAATCCCCACCTACTCCGACCTTGTCATTGTCTATCCAACCAAAGGTAAGAACTACATGCTATGTCACGTATTCATTGATCACCTCTCAATCCACAATAAAGGCTGGGGTGAGGCGCACTGCTTTTTCTCTTGTTTCCTGCAACCTAGGAGTTCTCCCTGCTGTCTCTATTTATCTGTCCTAGCTGCACTCTTGGCCACATGCTTTCTATGTTGGAACTCTTACTTCCGCTTGGTCTCTTATGTCTCAGATTTTCCTTTCATTATTTTTCTAAGGAAAATAGTATCAGGGGCCATCGCCGCTGCCCATTTCAATTCACTTCTCTGTGTCTCTTGATTTATCACCCATTTTCTCTGACTCCTTTCTCCTTCTCGAGCCCACACCCACTAAGGAAATAGATTATGTAGCAGCCACAGGTTGGGCTCTTATCCCAGGTTTCACAAAGATATATCATCTCACTTTTCACTGACCTAATCTGGGTCACCATGACCATACGTGAAACATATGGGTATCGAAGGCTAAGATTCACGTGTCTTCCCTTTTGGCACCTGGGTTTCAGGACCCCAGCCCCAGGAGTTCCTGTTCACTCTCCCCCCCACCCCAGGAATTCCTCTCCACTCCCCCTACCTTAAAGTGTATAAAAAGCCTGCTAATCACAGCCTTAGAGAAAGCACTTTAGGTGCTCAGCACCAAGCTATATTTTGCTCAATAAAGTACCTCTTGTGTGTTGCATTACCGTGTGTGTGTGTGTGTGTGTGTGTGTGTGTGTGTGTATGTGTGTATGTGTGTCCTCCATGGAATACGAGCCAGAACCGGACATAACACCTTCAACCCAAAAGGCAGGAGTCCTAGACATGGAACAGAAGAGCTGCCTTAAAGCTACTGCTGCTGCTGCTGCTCTTTATGCTATAGCTGACGGCTCTGTGGCATCACATTCTGAGGGAGAGCCAAGAACACAAGGTACACAAACCCAAGAGTGACCAGGCTACCCTACAGGTTCCAGCCATCTCTCTATATAGGCAGGCACTGATGCCAGCCTATATAGGAAACTGATCAATTTAAGTCATCAGTGGTTGTTCATGTTCAAAGTAATTCAGGCCCTCCTATGGCTGCTAGCTTGGCAGCACCATCTGCTCAGTCATTTCCCCTGGAGACAGGGTCAGTGCCACCTCAATGGGCAGAGCAATGAACTAGAGTGAGGGCTTCAGGCAGCTGGAGAGCAGAAAGAACTTCCTTAATCATTTCTGCATCAGCTATGGAAGGAGAATACTGAGAGGACAGGGTGGGAGGCAGGTGTGTGACTGCTCCAAGGCAAAGTGGGCCACTCATGGCCAAGGTCCACTCATATGTAGGCCTATGACATAAGCATGTGTACGAGGCTTGGGGTCAAAGAGGAGACTTGCACATAGCTGTAAAAGCTTAATCCAAACCCATTAAAAAAAAAAAAAAAAACCTTCCTCGGATGCCATACCAATATGTGGCCTAAAGAGGGAGACCAAGAGGCGAAGGGAGGTGGGGGGAGGGGGAGCTGAGCACCTGAGGAAGTTGGGGACCTGGGAGAGGGGATACTGAAGGAGGGGACTTTCTGGTGGGTGTCCCCACAGAGAGGAGGGGCAGTGTGGGAGGCGGGCAATTGAGAGGGAGGGGGCAGCTTTCAGGGGCAGGAGGGGCAGGCCTGACTAGGGAGCTGACCAGTACATGCAGCAGGCGGGACTAATGAAGAACCCAGAGGAAGACACAGGGGGCGGGTCCGCAGCAGCGGCAGCCACTCCCAAAGCCTCCTCCCCTCAGCTGGGGTGCCGCATGTGACCAATGCTGCTCCCCTACCTCACACCTTCCACACGCAACTTCCCGTCCTTTGCCATGGCCGACCTTAATGCTAGGCACAGCGACACAGGGAGGCTCTGACAGAAAAGGCGGGAACTTTCCGCTCCCCTCCCCCTCCACCACGTGCCACCTGCCTGCCCCTGCGCGCCTGCGCTCCAAGCCTCCTGGCCTGCCTTTTACTCTGCGCATGCGTAGCTCTTCCACACACCTCCTTCTTCCACCCCACCCCCCACCCTTCAGCTGGACTCCTTGCTTTTGCCACACTCTGCAATTGGGGTTCGGGCTCCAAACGCACATTAAGGGATACACCACCAGCAGCCACGGAAAATGGCTCAGCCCCCCCACACCTCCGACCCGGGATTGGCCTTGCCTCACATCTATCCCTTACAAAAAGCCCAGGTTCAGTGGAGGCAAAACAAAAAACAAAAACCTATTTGGTATTGACCTACAATGCCCAAAGGAGTCCCAGTGTTCCCCTTCGCCTTCCAAAGGGGGAGACCTGTCTAAAGAAGCTTCGCCAAAAACAAAGAAAAAACCCGCAAATCACATGGCCCGCAATCGCCAAAGCAGTCCCCAAAGGGGAGACTGTGGTAGGTCACCAGAGGAGCTATTCAGCTGCTGCTGCTGCTCCTCTTGACAGACAACTCCCTCCCAATTAGGCAATTTAATACTAAGAAATGCCTGGCATAACCTGGAATATGCTTTAAAGAAGTTTCTAATACATTCAAATTTTAAATATGTGCGAATTATAAAAAATTTCTTAAGCAGGACACAAGAGCAGCAAAAATAAAAAATTGGCTGAGATTATTTCAACCACCTGGATGCAGTTCAGAAACTTTTTATGAGGCATATTAATGTGACTTCATCCAGAAAGCAAATTATTGATAATTAGTATAGCTTCAATTATAAAAATCAGACACTCTCAGCAGAGTGGACACATGGTTGGAAGGAGTCAATCTGTTAACCAACCAGGAGTTAATTATCAAGGTTATGGAGCAATTTGATAGCCAGTAACATGATTTATTGGTGATTTAAAATGGGCAATACTGCCACTCACTCAAACAACAGATATTGAAGCTGATCATAATATTAATTTAAAACCTATGATAATAATGCAAATTCAAATGCTACCTGCTCAATGTGACCTATTTTTACAGTGAAATTTTATAACAGTTTATGAATGAAACTAATAACTCTAGTCACAGTATTGAAATCTTTTTGGTTATGAATTTAACTATTATAGGTTAACTATAACACCTATGCAACTGCCTGATAAAGCTGCGCATACTTTTACAACCTCAGACAGTGCTATAATGTTAATGATTTACACAAGATAAATTTTTGCATAGAGCAAAAAATTGTGTGCAAATAGACAAATGCTTAAGATCACAGCACAAGTTGGTAAAATCATACGTGATTTAAGGTATGATGTTTTTATGATTATGTTGTGTGGAAAAGCAAAGATTAAGCATCTATGTATGCGGTCTTGCAAAGTCAAGAGTAAAACGTTTCAAAGCCAGTGCAAAATGTTGTGGATTATGTTCACCTCTGAAAAAATATCCATTACATGTTTTGGAACAAAGGATGCATGCTCCTGAGAGCAAAAGTTAAACACTGAAAGGGGATGGGAGATAGTTACTCTCCTGGTTTATGGCATTAAGCTCAAATGAAGAAGTGAGCAAAGTGATTACAGAACTTATAAATAATTGTGCACAGTTGTCTATTCCAAACATCTTGGGATAGCAGTGCTTTTAATAGCAATACATGGGCTGAATTGGATAGCTCATGGCTTATTTGCAAGCTATGGCAAAAAGAGCTCAAAGGAATTGATAAGCCCCAAGGTTCAAAAACTGAAGGTATGTATGTTCAGTTATTTTCTAACTTTATAAGAGCCAATGAGGCTTTCATTTGGGGTCGAGATTTTCTGTTTATTTCCTCAGATACAAGAAGTCAATGGAGGATGACCCGGATCATCGGAGGATGATCCGATGGCAAGAAAATCTGACCAGAAAAAGGACAGACTGCAGAGGTGTCTGGCACAGGACACCTGGAAAAACTGCAAATGAGCTGGAAAGACCATCACTGCCCTATAGGCATATCTAACACACTATCCACGCACATGTCATTGTATAAAAAACAATTTACCTACAGAAGTATTTCGTTAAGTCCCTGACAGATAGTCTGTGCTACAGATATCTGGGTATTTGTTATAAGATCAAACGTTATCACATACCTGGAAATTTCAAATGGTATTGGCATAACAGGTAACTTAAAATTACTTTTGTGGAATTGTTCCACGTTACCCAATATGATCAAATATCAAATGGTACAATTGGGAAGGTTATGACAGTAAAATAAATACTGTCCAATTGCACTACAAATTGTTACTATCATCCAAAATGGATATATGATTATTGTCGTCAAGGGTACATTATATTGGCAAACAACAGCATGTCTTTCTTCGTATCAGACTTATCTAACAGTCAATTTTGTTCAGCTGTGGCATTTCAACTTTCATAAGAAAGAAGGTTGGAAATGGTATCACTAACCATCTATCTCTTCTACACTCTAAAACGAACATAAGTTACAACTATGCAATAACAGTTTGAATGTCATGCTAAAGATTACATTGTAGGATATATCTGAATTGGGTTGAATATTACCAAGAAATTAAGACTGTGAGGGACCCAAGGGGATGATAACGTTGGGTCGAGGTCTTGTCTGTATGTTGACAGATAGTGGAAACATCTGATCACCCACAGAACACATAATGCCAGCCAACGGAAGACCCAATTTTTCAAACATTGCCAATGTTATATTCTTGGTTATATTCAATTCTTCTTTTATACAGAAGTAGAGACTTAAAGAAGGCTGATATAAGAAATATGCAGCGAGAATTTGCCGTGTCACTTCATTATCTTCATTCTTGTTATTTCAACAACAAATCAGAATGTAATGTTTATGGGAATATTGGTACTTGTTAAGAATTTGCACTAATTGTTGCATTTATAGTTGTGTAAAAGTTTTACAATGTCAATCTTGGTCAACATAGATTAGGGAAATAGAAATCATTTTTGAATGTAAATTCTGACATGACACATTGGCTCAGCTACAGCTATGCCACATGAAAGGTGAGCCATTAGTTTAAAATTTTGCATTCAATTCATGGTCATTTTCCATGATCATTTTTTCAGATTATTTTTCCCTTATATTTTCTTTGAAATACTAGAAGTACATTGTAAGTACTACTAATGCTCTGATCCTGATATATGAATCGGGAATTTTATTTTTGTACATACCCATAAGGCTTATATAAGAAATATGCAGGCAAAAGTTGCCGTGTCACTTCATTAGCATCATTCTTGTTATTTCAAAAACAAATCAAAATGTAATGTTTATGGGAATATTGACACTTGAATTGATGTTTGCATTAATGTTTGAAAAATGTAAAAGATGCTAATCTATTTGGTATGCTATTCAAAAACAAAGGGGCGGGGGAGAAAGAGAGAAAGCATTTTAAGAATATCTTTATACCATTCTCATTTCAATTGAGCAATTTGGATTTGATGCTCTTTTACTTTATTTTCTCTGAATATTTTGATTATCCTATGTTGTTTTTCTTTTCATACATTTTGAAGTAAGATTATTTTCTTATTACTTTTTATCATTATTTTTAACCTATTATGAGACGTTTATCTTTGATTACTAAGTATGAAGATCATTTTCATCATTATCAAATTATTAATAAGTTGAGAGTAAAATCTTCATTGTTGTTGACAATGACACTTACTTTTTACATCCAAAGTTCTTGCAATATGTTTTGGATGTCTATTTTGAATCACTTGAAGTATCATTTGATGATGCTACATGATTTTCATATTTTTGAGTCAGAATTTTTTTTATATTTTTATATCACTCGCCCTTCATCTTATTTTTTTAACACAAAAAGGGGGATATGTAGCATTCCAAGCATATTCACATCTAAGAAATATAACTGATATATGGATATTGTGTCTTCAGACACAAGGTTTGAACTCTGACATTTGTGGGTGGACTCTTGACCTAGCCATGCAAACTCATTAACATTTGGTGCAGACTCGAATTCCTTGGTAAAAGGGCCTGTTGAGGTCAACACACCCAAAAGGTGTCATCATTACCTTCCCATCAAATCTGAATTATCTATGCTTTCTTACCTGGTCATTGATCCTGGCTATCCCCAAGAATGCCTGGGGTAAAGGCGTGATTCCCTCTCTTGTTCCAGGGATCTTAAAGCTTCACTAGTGTCTCTTTACTAAGGCTTCTCTTGCCCACGTGCTTTCTATCTCGGAATCCGTACTTCCACCTGTCTGCAAGCTTCTCATATTTTCCTTTAATTCTTTGACCAAGGAAAATGCCATAGGGGATCCCGCCTGCCCTATCTATTCCTTTGACTTGTCTCTGTCTGTCATTCTTCACCCATATTCTCAGACTCCTTGCTCCTTCTTCTCCAGTCCCAACCCAAAAAGGAAAAATCCCTTTTTGTGACCACCACTACCAGGTTACAGACACCCTCATTCACAGGTCGCCCTGGCACCAACCCTGCAACCATATGTCTATGTGGCAGGCATCTTGGATTATATATCCCGAAGACTATGCACAATCAGAACCAGGGAAAGACAAGGATTCCCTCTCATCTCGAGATAAAGACTTTTTCTTTAACTATTGAAGATCTGGCAACTTCTTGTAATCCTGGCTATACGTGGGTAATATGATATGTCCATGCAGCTGTCCTATGATTACTGTCACATTAATTCAGGATCACTAAGGAGTGAAGATCATTTTCTTATTATTTTATATTATTACTTGCGATCTTTGATGATGAAAATTGTTACGCTTGACTTTGCTAAATGGAAATGAAGATCATACTTATCATTTTTACAGCATTATGGCTAAGTGACGTTTCATTTTGATATTTGATTGTGAATTCATTTTTGATTCTTTATCTGACTACGCTCACTAGTATTCCTGTTTGTTGACTAAGTTTAAAATTTTGTTGTAAAAGGTTACCCTCTTATTTTATTTCTGTAAAAAAAAAAGGGGGGGGGGGATATGCAACCTACCAGGCATGGGGGTATGGTTGATGTATTAAGTACTTGATCAGATCCATTCATGATCAATGTATCAGCAGTTCTAAAGGCAAGAGAATTCCTGGGCCTCAGCCACAAAGGTCTAGCCCTCACCTTGTCAAACCTCATTCCTCTGAAAAGCTCATGTCAGGAGAATCCCCACCTACTCCGACCTTGTCATTGTCTATCCAACCAAAGGTAAGAACTACATGCTATGTCACGTATTCATTGATCACCTCTCAATCCACAATAAAGGCTGGGGTGAGGCGCACTGCTTTTTCTCTTGTTTCCTGCAACCTAGGAGTTCTCCCTGCTGTCTCTATTTATCTGTCCTAGCTGCACTCTTGGCCACATGCTTTCTATGTTGGAACTCTTACTTCCGCTTGGTCTCTTATGTCTCAGATTTTCCTTTCATTATTTTTCTAAGGAAAATAGTATCAGGGGCCATCGCCGCTGCCCATTTCAATTCACTTCTCTGTGTCTCTTGATTTATCACCCATTTTCTCTGACTCCTTTCTCCTTCTCGAGCCCACACCCACTAAGGAAATAGATTATGTAGCAGCCACAGGTTGGGCTCTTATCCCAGGTTTCACAAAGATATATCATCTCACTTTTCACTGACCTAATCTGGGTCACCATGACCATACGTGAAACATATGGGTATCGAAGGCTAAGATTCACGTGTCTTCCCTTTTGGCACCTGGGTTTCAGGACCCCAGCCCCAGGAGTTCCTGTTCACTCTCCCCCCCACCCCAGGAATTCCTCTCCACTCCCCCTACCTTAAAGTGTATAAAAAGCCTGCTAATCACAGCCTTAGAGAAAGCACTTTAGGTGCTCAGCACCAAGCTATATTTTGCTCAATAAAGTACCTCTTGTGTGTTGCATTACCGTGTGTGTGTGTGTGTGTGTGTGTGTGTGTGTGTGTGTGTGTGTATGTGTGTCCTCCATGGAATACGAGCCAGAACCGGACATAACACCTTCAACCCAAAAGGCAGGAGTCCTAGACATGGAACAGAAGAGCTGCCTTAAAGCTACTGCTGCTGCTGCTGCTCTTTATGCTATAGCTGACGGCTCTGTGGCATCACATTCTGAGGGAGAGCCAAGAACACAAGGTACACAAACCCAAGAGTGACCAGGCTACCCTACAGGTTCCAGCCATCTCTCTATATAGGCAGGCACTGATGCCAGCCTATATAGGAAACTGATCAATTTAAGTCATCAGTGGTTGTTCATGTTCAAAGTAATTCAGGCCCTCCTATGGCTGCTAGCTTGGCAGCACCATCTGCTCAGTCATTTCCCCTGGAGACAGGGTCAGTGCCACCTCAATGGGCAGAGCAATGAACTAGAGTGAGGGCTTCAGGCAGCTGGAGAGCAGAAAGAACTTCCTTAATCATTTCTGCATCAGCTATGGAAGGAGAATACTGAGAGGACAGGGTGGGAGGCAGGTGTGTGACTGCTCCAAGGCAAAGTGGGCCACTCATGGCCAAGGTCCACTCATATGTAGGCCTATGACATAAGCATGTGTACGAGGCTTGGGGTCAAAGAGGAGACTTGCACATAGCTGTAAAAGCTTATTCCAAACCCATTAAAAAAAAAAAAAAACCTTCCTCGGATGCCATACCAATATGTGGCCTAAAGAGGGAGACCAAGAGGCGAAGGGAGGTGGGGGGAGGGGGAGCTGAGCACCTGAGGAAGTTGGGGACCTGGGAGAGGGGATACTGAAGGAGGGGACTTTCTGGTGGGTGTCCCCACAGAGAGGAGGGGCAGTGTGGGAGGCGGGCAATTGAGAGGGAGGGGGCAGCTTTCAGGGGCAGGAGGGGCAGGCCTGACTAGGGAGCTGACCAGTACATGCAGCAGGCGGGACTAATGAAGAACCCAGAGGAAGACACAGGGGGCGGGTCCGCAGCAGCGGCAGCCACTCCCAAAGCCTCCTCCCCTCAGCTGGGGTGCCGCATGTGACCAATGCTGCTCCCCTACCTCACACCTTCCACACGCAACTTCCCGTCCTTTGCCATGGCCGACCTTAATGCTAGGCACAGCGACACAGGGAGGCTCTGACAGAAAAGGCGGGAACTTTCCGCTCCCCTCCCCCTCCACCACGTGCCACCTGCCTGCCCCTGTGCGCCTGCGCTCCAAGCCTCCTGGCCTGCCTTTTACTCTGCGCATGCGTAGCTCTTCCACACACCTCCTTCCTCCACCCCACCCCCCACCCTTCAGCTGGACTCCTTGCTTTTGCCACACTCTGCAATTGGGGTTCGGGCTCCAAACGCACATTAAGGGATACACCACCAGCAGCCACGGAAAATGGCTCAGCCCCCCCACACCTCCGACCCGGGACTGGCCTTGCCTCACATCTATCCCTTACAAAAAGCCCAGGTTCAGTGGAGGCAAAACAAAAAACAAAAACCTATTTGGTATTGACCTACAATGCCCAAAGGAGTCCCAGTGTTCCCCTTCGCCTTCCAAAGGGGGAGACCTGTCTAAAGAAGCTTCGCCAAAAACAAAGAAAAAACCCGCAAATCACATGGCCCGCAATCGCCAAAGCAGTCCCCAAAGGGGAGACTGTGGTAGGTCACCAGAGGAGCTATTCAGCTGCTGCTGCTGCTCCTCTTGACAGACAACTCCCTCCCAATTAGGCAATTTAATACTAAGAAATGCCTGGCATAACCTGGAATATGCTTTAAAGAAGTTTCTAATACATTCAAATTTTAAATATGTGCGAATTATAAAAAATTTCTTAAGCAGGACACAAGAGCAGCAAAAATAAAAAATTGGCTGAGATTATTTCAACCACCTGGATGCAGTTCAGAAACTTTTTATGAGGCATATTAATGTGACTTCATCCAGAAAGCAAATTATTGATAATTAGTATAGCTTCAATTATAAAAATCAGACACTCTCAGCAGAGTGGACACATGGTTGGAAGGAGTCAATCTGTTAACCAACCAGGAGTTAATTATCAAGGTTATGGAGCAATTTGATAGCCAGTAACATGATTTATTGGTGATTTAAAATGGGCAATACTGCCACTCACTCAAACAACAGATATTGAAGCTGATCATAATATTAATTTAAAACCTATGATAATAATGCAAATTCAAATGCTACCTGCTCAATGTGACCTATTTTTACAGTGAAATTTTATAACAGTTTATGAATGAAACTAATAACTCTAGTCACAGTATTGAAATCTTTTTGGTTATGAATTTAACTATTATAGGTTAACTATAACACCTATGCAACTGCCTGATAAAGCTGCGCATACTTTTACAACCTCAGACAGTGCTATAATGTTAATGATTTACACAAGATAAATTTTTGCATAGAGCAAAAAATTGTGTGCAAATAGACAAATGCTTAAGATCACAGCACAAGTTGGTAAAATCATACGTGATTTAAGGTATGATGTTTTTATGATTATGTTGTGTGGAAAAGCAAAGATTAAGCATCTATGTATGCGGTCTTGCAAAGTCAAGAGTAAAACGTTTCAAAGCCAGTGCAAAATGTTGTGGATTATGTTCACCTCTGAAAAAATATCCACTACATGTTTTGGAACAAAGGATGCATGCTCCTGAGAGCAAAAGTTAAACACTGAAAGGGGATGGGAGATAGTTACTCTCCTGGTTTATGGCATTAAGCTCAAATGAAGAAGTGAGCAAAGTGATTACAGAACTTATAAATAATTGTGCACAGTTGTCTATTCCAAACATCTTGGGATAGCAGTGCTTTTAATAGCAATACATGGGCTGAATTGGATAGCTCATGGCTTATTTGCAAGCTATGGCAAAAAGAGCTCAAAGGAATTGATAAGCCCCAAGGTTCAAAAACTGAAGGTATGTATGTTCAGTTATTTTCTAACTTTATAAGAGCCAATGAGGCTTTCATTTGGGGTCGAGATTTTCTGTTTATTTCCTCAGATACAAGAAGTCAATGGAGGATGACCCGGATCATCGGAGGATGATCCGATGGCAAGAAAATCTGACCAGAAAAAGGACAGACTGCAGAGGTGTCTGGCACAGGACACCTGGAAAAACTGCAAATGAGCTGGAAAGACCATCACTGCCCTATAGGCATATCTAACACACTATCCACGCACATGTCATTGTATAAAAAACAATTTACCTACAGAAGTATTTCGTTAAGTCCCTGACAGATAGTCTGTGCTACAGATATCTGGGTATTTGTTATAAGATCAAACGTTATCACATACCTGGAAATTTCAAATGGTATTGGCATAACAGGTAACTTAAAATTACTTTTGTGGAATTGTTCCACGTTACCCAATATGATCAAATATCAAATGGTACAATTGGGAAGGTTATGACAGTAAAATAAATACTGTCCAATTGCACTACAAATTGTTACTATCATCCAAAATGGATATATGATTATTGTCGTCAAGGGTACATTATATTGGCAAACAACAGCATGTCTTTCTTCGTATCAGACTTATCTAACAGTCAATTTTGTTCAGCTGTGGCATTTCAACTTTCATAAGAAAGAAGGTTGGAAATGGTATCACTAACCATCTATCTCTTCTACACTCTAAAACGAACATAAGTTACAACTATGCAATAACAGTTTGAATGTCATGCTAAAGATTACATTGTAGGATATATCTGAATTGGGTTGAATATTACCAAGAAATTAAGACTGTGAGGGACCCAAGGGGATGATAACGTTGGGTCGAGGTCTTGTCTGTATGTTGACAGATAGTGGAAACATCTGATCACCCACAGAACACATAATGCCAGCCAACGGAAGACCCAATTTTTCAAACATTGCCAATGTTATATTCTTGGTTATATTCAATTCTTCTTTTATACAGAAGTAGAGACTTAAAGAAGGCTGATATAAGAAATATGCAGCGAGAATTTGCCGTGTCACTTCATTATCTTCATTCTTGTTATTTCAACAACAAATCAGAATGTAATGTTTATGGGAATATTGGTACTTGTTAAGAATTTGCACTAATTGTTGCATTTATAGTTGTGTAAAAGTTTTACAATGTCAATCTTGGTCAACATAGATTAGGGAAATAGAAATCATTTTTGAATGTAAATTCTGACATGACACATTGGCTCAGCTACAGCTATGCCACATGAAAGGTGAGCCATTAGTTTAAAATTTTGCATTCAATTCATGGTCATTTTCCATGATCATTTTTTCAGATTATTTTTCCCTTATATTTTCTTTGAAATACTAGAAGTACATTGTAAGTACTACTAATGCTCTGATCCTGATATATGAATCGGGAATTTTATTTTTGTACATACCCATAAGGCTTATATAAGAAATATGCAGGCAAAAGTTGCCGTGTCACTTCATTAGCATCATTCTTGTTATTTCAAAAACAAATCAAAATGTAATGTTTATGGGAATATTGACACTTGAATTGATGTTTGCATTAATGTTTGAAAAATGTAAAAGATGCTAATCTATTTGGTATGCTATTCAAAAACAAAGGGGCGGGGGAGAAAGAGAGAAAGCATTTTAAGAATATCTTTATACCATTCTCATTTCAATTGAGCAATTTGGATTTGATGCTCTTTTACTTTATTTTCTCTGAATATTTTGATTATCCTATGTTGTTTTTCTTTTCATACATTTTGAAGTAAGATTATTTTCTTATTACTTTTTATCATTATTTTTAACCTATTATGAGACGTTTATCTTTGATTACTAAGTATGAAGATCATTTTCATCATTATCAAATTATTAATAAGTTGAGAGTAAAATCTTCATTGTTGTTGACAATGACACTTACTTTTTACATCCAAAGTTCTTGCAATATGTTTTGGATGTCTATTTTGAATCACTTGAAGTATCATTTGATGATGCTACATGATTTTCATATTTTTGAGTCAGAATTTTTTTTATATTTTTATATCACTCGCCCTTCATCTTATTTTTTTAACACAAAAAGGGGGATATGTAGCATTCCAAGCATATTCACATCTAAGAAATATAACTGATATATGGATATTGTGTCTTCAGACACAAGGTTTGAACTCTGACATTTGTGGGTGGACTCTTGACCTAGCCATGCAAACTCATTAACATTTGGTGCAGACTCGAATTCCTTGGTAAAAGGGCCTGTTGAGGTCAACACACCCAAAAGGTGTCATCATTACCTTCCCATCAAATCTGAATTATCTATGCTTTCTTACCTGGTCATTGATCCTGGCTATCCCCAAGAATGCCTGGGGTAAAGGCGTGATTCCCTCTCTTGTTCCAGGGATCTTAAAGCTTCACTAGTGTCTCTTTACTAAGGCTTCTCTTGCCCACGTGCTTTCTATCTCGGAATCCGTACTTCCACCTGTCTGCAAGCTTCTCATATTTTCCTTTAATTCTTTGACCAAGGAAAATGCCATAGGGGATCCCGCCTGCCCTATCTATTCCTTTGACTTGTCTCTGTCTGTCATTCTTCACCCATATTCTCAGACTCCTTGCTCCTTCTTCTCCAGTCCCAACCCACAAAGGAAAAATCCCTTTTTGTGACCACCACTACCAGGTTACAGACACCCTCATTCACAGGTCGCCCTGGCACCAACCCTGCAACCATATGTCTATGTGGCAGGCATCTTGGATTATATATCCCGAAGACTATGCACAATCAGAACCAGGGAAAGACAAGGATTCCCTCTCATCTCGAGATAAAGACTTTTTCTTTAACTATTGAAGATCTGGCAACTTCTTGTAATCCTGGCTATACGTGGGTAATATGATATGTCCATGCAGCTGTCCTATGATTACTGTCACATTAATTCAGGATCACTAAGGAGTGAAGATCATTTTCTTATTATTTTATATTATTACTTGCGATCTTTGATGATGAAAATTGTTACGCTTGACTTTGCTAAATGGAAATGAAGATCATACTTATCATTTTTACAGCATTATGGCTAAGTGACGTTTCATTTTGATATTTGATTGTGAATTCATTTTTGATTCTTTATCTGACTACGCTCACTAGTATTGCTGTTTGTTGACTAAGTTTAAAATTTTGTTGTAAAAGGTTACCCTCTTATTTTATTTCTGTAAAAAAAAAAGGGGGGGGGGATATGCAACCTACCAGGCATGGGGGTATGGTTGATGTATTAAGTACTTGATCAGATCCATTCATGATCAATGTATCAGCAGTTCTAAAGGCAAGAGAATTCCTGGGCCTCAGCCACAAAGGTCTAGCCCTCACCTTGTCAAACCTCATTCCTCTGAAAAGCTCATGTCAGGAGAATCCCCACCTACTCCGACCTTGTCATTGTCTATCCAACCAAAGGTAAGAACTACATGCTATGTCACGTATTCATTGATCACCTCTCAATCCACAATAAAGGCTGGGGTGAGGCGCACTGCTTTTTCTCTTGTTTCCTGCAACCTAGGAGTTCTCCCTGCTGTCTCTATTTATCTGTCCTAGCTGCACTCTTGGCCACATGCTTTCTATGTTGGAACTCTTACTTCCGCTTGGTCTCTTATGTCTCAGATTTTCCTTTCATTATTTTTCTAAGGAAAATAGTATCAGGGGCCATCGCCGCTGCCCATTTCAATTCACTTCTCTGTGTCTCTTGATTTATCACCCATTTTCTCTGACTCCTTTCTCCTTCTCGAGCCCACACCCACTAAGGAAATAGATTATGTAGCAGCCACAGGTTGGGCTCTTATCCCAGGTTTCACAAAGATATATCATCTCACTTTTCACTGACCTAATCTGGGTCACCATGACCATACGTGAAACATATGGGTATCGAAGGCTAAGATTCACGTGTCTTCCCTTTTGGCACCTGGGTTTCAGGACCCCAGCCCCAGGAGTTCCTGTTCACTCTCCCCCCCACCCCAGGAATTCCTCTCCACTCCCCCTACCTTAAAGTGTATAAAAAGCCTGCTAATCACAGCCTTAGAGAAAGCACTTTAGGTGCTCAGCACCAAGCTATATTTTGCTCAATAAAGTACCTCTTGTGTGTTGCATTACCGTGTGTGTGTGTGTGTGTGTGTGTGTGTGTGTGTGTGTGTGTGTGTATGTGTGTCCTCCATGGAATACGAGCCAGAACCGGACATAACACCTTCAACCCAAAAGGCAGGAGTCCTAGACATGGAACAGAAGAGCTGCCTTAAAGCTACTGCTGCTGCTGCTGCTCTTTATGCTATAGCTGACGGCTCTGTGGCATCACATTCTGAGGGAGAGCCAAGAACACAAGGTACACAAACCCAAGAGTGACCAGGCTACCCTACAGGTTCCAGCCATCTCTCTATATAGGCAGGCACTGATGCCAGCCTATATAGGAAACTGATCAATTTAAGTCATCAGTGGTTGTTCATGTTCAAAGTAATTCAGGCCCTCCTATGGCTGCTAGCTTGGCAGCACCATCTGCTCAGTCATTTCCCCTGGAGACAGGGTCAGTGCCACCTCAATGGGCAGAGCAATGAACTAGAGTGAGGGCTTCAGGCAGCTGGAGAGCAGAAAGAACTTCCTTAATCATTTCTGCATCAGCTATGGAAGGAGAATACTGAGAGGACAGGGTGGGAGGCAGGTGTGTGACTGCTCCAAGGCAAAGTGGGCCACTCATGGCCAAGGTCCACTCATATTTAGGCCTATGACATAAGCATGTGTACGAGGCTTGGGGTCAAAGAGGAGACTTGCACATAGCTGTAAAAGCTTATTCCAAACCCATTAAAAAAAAAAAAAACCTTCCTCGGATGCCATACCAATATGTGGCCTAAAGAGGGAGACCAAGAGGCGAAGGGAGGTGGGGGGAGGGGGAGCTGAGCACCTGAGGAAGTTGGGGACCTGGGAGAGGGGATACTGAAGGAGGGGACTTTCTGGTGGGTGTCCCCACAGAGAGGAGGGGCAGTGTGGGAGGCGGGCAATTGAGAGGGAGGGGGCAGCTTTCAGGGGCAGGAGGGACAGGCCTGACTAGGGAGCTGACCAGTACATGCAGCAGGCGGGACTAATGAAGAACCCAGAGGAAGACACAGGGGGCGGGTCCGCAGCAGCGGCAGCCACTCCCAAAGCCTCCTCCCCTCAGCTGGGGTGCCGCATGTGACCAATGCTGCTCCCCTACCTCACACCTTCCACACGCAACTTCCCGTCCTTTGCCATGGCCGACCTTAATGCTAGGCACAGCGACACAGGGAGGCTCTGACAGAAAAGGCGGGAACTTTCCGCTCCCCTCCCCCTCCACCACGTGCCACCTGCCTGCCCCTGTGCGCCTGCGCTCCAAGCCTCCTGGCCTGCCTTTTACTCTGCGCATGCGTAGCTCTTCCACACACCTCCTTCCTCCACCCCACCCCCCACCCTTCAGCTGGACTCCTTGCTTTTGCCACACTCTGCAATTGGGGTTCGGGCTCCAAACGCACATTAAGGGATACACCACCAGCAGCCACGGAAAATGGCTCAGCCCCCCCACACCTCCGACCCGGGACTGGCCTTGCCTCACATCTATCCCTTACAAAAAGCCCAGGTTCAGTGGAGGCAAAACAAAAAACAAAAACCTATTTGGTATTGACCTACAATGCCCAAAGGAGTCCCAGTGTTCCCCTTCGCCTTCCAAAGGGGGAGACCTGTCTAAAGAAGCTTCGCCAAAAACAAAGAAAAAACCCGCAAATCACATGGCCCGCAATCGCCAAAGCAGTCCCCAAAGGGGAGACTGTGGTAGGTCACCAGAGGAGCTATTCAGCTGCTGCTGCTGCTCCTCTTGACAGACAACTCCCTCCCAATTAGGCAATTTAATACTAAGAAATGCCTGGCATAACCTGGAATATGCTTTAAAGAAGTTTCTAATACATTCAAATTTTAAATATGTGCGAATTATAAAAAATTTCTTAAGCAGGACACAAGAGCAGCAAAAATAAAAAATTGGCTGAGATTATTTCAACCACCTGGATGCAGTTCAGAAACTTTTTATGAGGCATATTAATGTGACTTCATCCAGAAAGCAAATTATTGATAATTAGTATAGCTTCAATTATAAAAATCAGACACTCTCAGCAGAGTGGACACATGGTTGGAAGGAGTCAATCTGTTAACCAACCAGGAGTTAATTATCAAGGTTATGGAGCAATTTGATAGCCAGTAACATGATTTATTGGTGATTTAAAATGGGCAATACTGCCACTCACTCAAACAACAGATATTGAAGCTGATCATAATATTAATTTAAAACCTATGATAATAATGCAAATTCAAATGCTACCTGCTCAATGTGACCTATTTTTACAGTGAAATTTTATAACAGTTTATGAATGAAACTAATAACTCTAGTCACAGTATTGAAATCTTTTTGGTTATGAATTTAACTATTATAGGTTAACTATAACACCTATGCAACTGCCTGATAAAGCTGCGCATACTTTTACAACCTCAGACAGTGCTATAATGTTAATGATTACACAAGATAAATTTTTGCATAGAGCAAAAAATTGTGTGCAAATAGACAAATGCTTAAGATCACAGCACAAGTTGGTAAAATCATACGTGATTTAAGGTATGATGTTTTTATGATTATGTTGTGTGGAAAAGCAAAGATTAAGCATCTATGTATGCGGTCTTGCAAAGTCAAGAGTAAAACGTTTCAAAGCCAGTGCAAAATGTTGTGGATTATGTTCACCTCTGAAAAAATATCCACTACATGTTTTGGAACAAAGGATGCATGCTCCTGAGAGCAAAAGTTAAACACTGAAAGGGGATGGGAGATAGTTACTCTCCTGGTTTATGGCATTAAGCTCAAATGAAGAAGTGAGCAAAGTGATTACAGAACTTATAAATAATTGTGCACAGTTGTCTATTCCAAACATCTTGGGATAGCAGTGCTTTTAATAGCAATACATGGGCTGAATTGGATAGCTCATGGCTTATTTGCAAGCTATGGCAAAAAGAGCTCAAAGGAATTGATAAGCCCCAAGGTTCAAAAACTGAAGGTATGTATGTTCAGTTATTTTCTAACTTTATAAGAGCCAATGAGGCTTTCATTTGGGGTCGAGATTTTCTGTTTATTTCCTCAGATACAAGAAGTCAATGGAGGATGACCCGGATCATCGGAGGATGATCCGATGGCAAGAAAATCTGACCAGAAAAAGGACAGACTGCAGAGGTGTCTGGCACAGGACACCTGGAAAAACAGCAAATGAGCTGGAAAGACCATCACTGCCCTATAGGCATATCTAACACACTATCCACGCACATGTCATTGTATAAAAAACAATTTACCTACAGAAGTATTTCGTTAAGTCCCTGACAGATAGTCTGTGCTACAGATATCTGGGTATTTGTTATAAGATCAAACGTTATCACATACCTGGAAATTTCAAATGGTATTGGCATAACAGGTAACTTAAAATTACTTTTGTGGAATTGTTCCACGTTACCCAATATGATCAAATATCAAATGGTACAATTGGGAAGGTTATGACAGTAAAATAAATACTGTCCAATTGCACTACAAATTGTTACTATCATCCAAAATGGATATATGATTATTGTCGTCAAGGGTACATTATATTGGCAAACAACAGCATGTCTTTCTTCGTATCAGACTTATCTAACAGTCAATTTTGTTCAGCTGTGGCATTTCAACTTTCATAAGAAAGAAGGTTGGAAATGGTATCACTAACCATCTATCTCTTCTACACTCTAAAACGAACATAAGTTACAACTATGCAATAACAGTTTGAATGTCATGCTAAAGATTACATTGTAGGATATATCTGAATTGGGTTGAATATTACCAAGAAATTAAGACTGTGAGGGACCCAAGGGGATGATAACGTTGGGTCGAGGTCTTGTCTGTATGTTGACAGATAGTGGAAACATCTGATCACCCACAGAACACATAATGCCAGCCAACGGAAGACCCAATTTTTCAAACATTGCCAATGTTATATTCTTGGTTATATTCAATTCTTCTTTTATACAGAAGTAGAGACTTAAAGAAGGCTGATATAAGAAATATGCAGCGAGAATTTGCCGTGTCACTTCATTATCTTCATTCTTGTTATTTCAACAACAAATCAGAATGTAATGTTTATGGGAATATTGGTACTTGTTAAGAATTTGCACTAATTGTTGCATTTATAGTTGTGTAAAAGTTTTACAATGTCAATCTTGGTCAACATAGATTAGGGAAATAGAAATCATTTTTGAATGTAAATTCTGACATGACACATTGGCTCAGCTACAGCTATGCCACATGAAAGGTGAGCCATTAGTTTAAAATTTTGCATTCAATTCATGGTCATTTTCCATGATCATTTTTTCAGATTATTTTTCCCTTATATTTTCTTTGAAATACTAGAAGTACATTGTAAGTACTACTAATGCTCTGATCCTGATATATGAATCGGGAATTTTATTTTTGTACATACCCATAAGGCTTATATAAGAAATATGCAGGCAAAAGTTGCCGTGTCACTTCATTAGCATCATTCTTGTTATTTCAAAAACAAATCAAAATGTAATGTTTATGGGAATATTGACACTTGAATTGATGTTTGCATTAATGTTTGAAAAATGTAAAAGATGCTAATCTATTTGGTATGCTATTCAAAAACAAAGGGGCGGGGGAGAAAGAGAGAAAGCATTTTAAGAATATCTTTATACCCTTCTCATTTCAATTGAGCAATTTGGATTTGATGCTCTTTTACTTTATTTTCTCTGAATATTTTGATTATCCTATGTTGTTTTTCTTTTCATACATTTTGAAGTAAGATTATTTTCTTATTACTTTTTATCATTATTTTTAACCTATTATGAGACGTTTATCTTTGATTACTAAGTATGAAGATCATTTTCATCATTATCAAATTATTAATAAGTTGAGAGTAAAATCTTCATTGTTGTTGACAATGACACTTACTTTTTACATCCAAAGTTCTTGCAATATGTTTTGGATGTCTATTTTGAATCACTTGAAGTATCATTTGATGATGCTACATGATTTTCATATTTTTGAGTCAGAATTTTTTTTATATTTTTATATCACTCGCCCTTCATCTTATTTTTTTAACACAAAAAGGGGGATATGTAGCATTCCAAGCATATTCACATCTAAGAAATATAACTGATATATGGATATTGTGTCTTCAGACACAAGGTTTGAACTCTGACATTTGTGGGTGGACTCTTGACCTAGCCATGCAAACTCATTAACATTTGGTGCAGACTCGAATTCCTTGGTAAAAGGGCCTGTTGAGGTCAACACACCCAAAAGGTGTCATCATTACCTTCCCATCAAATCTGAATTATCTATGCTTTCTTACCTGGTCATTGATCCTGGCTATCCCCAAGAATGCCTGGGGTAAAGGCGTGATTCCCTCTCTTGTTCCAGGGATCTTAAAGCTTCACTAGTGTCTCTTTACTAAGGCTTCTCTTGCCCACGTGCTTTCTATCTCGGAATCCGTACTTCCACCTGTCTGCAAGCTTCTCATATTTTCCTTTAATTCTTTGACCAAGGAAAATGCCATAGGGGATCCCGCCTGCCCTATCTATTCCTTTGACTTGTCTCTGTCTGTCATTCTTCACCCATATTCTCAGACTCCTTGCTCCTTCTTCTCCAGTCCCAACCCACAAAGGAAAAATCCCTTTTTGTGACCACCACTACCAGGTTACAGACACCCTCATTCACAGGTCGCCCTGGCACCAACCCTGCAACCATATGTCTATGTGGCAGGCATCTTGGATTATATATCCCGAAGACTATGCACAATCAGAACCAGGGAAAGACAAGGATTCCCTCTCATCTCGAGATAAAGACTTTTTCTTTAACTATTGAAGATCTGGCAACTTCTTGTAATCCTGGCTATACGTGGGTAATATGATATGTCCATGCAGCTGTCCTATGATTACTGTCACATTAATTCAGGATCACTAAGGAGTGAAGATCATTTTCTTATTATTTTATATTATTACTTGCGATCTTTGATGATGAAAATTGTTACGCTTGACTTTGCTAAATGGAAATGAAGATCATACTTATCATTTTTACAGCATTATGGCTAAGTGACGTTTCATTTTGATATTTGATTGTGAATTCATTTTTGATTCTTTATCTGACTACGCTCACTAGTATTCCTGTTTGTTGACTAAGTTTAAAATTTTGTTGTAAAAGGTTACCCTCTTATTTTATTTCTGTAAAAAAAAAAGGGGGGGGGGGATATGCAACCTACCAGGCATGGGGGTATGGTTGATGTATTAAGTACTTGATCAGATCCATTCATGATCAATGTATCAGCAGTTCTAAAGGCAAGAGAATTCCTGGGCCTCAGCCACAAAGGTCTAGCCCTCACCTTGTCAAACCTCATTCCTCTGAAAAGCTCATGTCAGGAGAATCCCCACCTACTCCGACCTTGTCATTGTCTATCCAACCAAAGGTAAGAACTACATGCTATGTCACGTATTCATTGATCACCTCTCAATCCACAATAAAGGCTGGGGTGAGGCGCACTGCTTTTTCTCTTGTTTCCTGCAACCTAGGAGTTCTCCCTGCTGTCTCTATTTATCTGTCCTAGCTGCACTCTTGGCCACATGCTTTCTATGTTGGAACTCTTACTTCCGCTTGGTCTCTTATGTCTCAGATTTTCCTTTCATTATTTTTCTAAGGAAAATAGTATCAGGGGCCATCGCCGCTGCCCATTTCAATTCACTTCTCTGTGTCTCTTGATTTATCACCCATTTTCTCTGACTCCTTTCTCCTTCTCGAGCCCACACCCACTAAGGAAATAGATTATGTAGCAGCCACAGGTTGGGCTCTTATCCCAGGTTTCACAAAGATATATCATCTCACTTTTCACTGACCTAATCTGGGTCACCATGACCATACGTGAAACATATGGGTATCGAAGGCTAAGATTCACGTGTCTTCCCTTTTGGCACCTGGGTTTCAGGACCCCAGCCCCAGGAGTTCCTGTTCACTCTCCCCCCCACCCCAGGAATTCCTCTCCACTCCCCCTACCTTAAAGTGTATAAAAAGCCTGCTAATCACAGCCTTAGAGAAAGCACTTTAGGTGCTCAGCACCAAGCTATATTTTGCTCAATAAAGTACCTCTTGTGTGTTGCATTACCGTGTGTGTGTGTGTGTGTGTGTGTGTGTGTGTGTGTGTGTGTGTGTATGTGTGTATGTGTGTCCTCCATGGAATACGAGCCAGAACCGGACATAACACCTTCAACCCAAAAGGCAGGAGTCCTAGACATGGAACAGAAGAGCTGCCTTAAAGCTACTGCTGCTGCTGCTGCTCTTTATGCTATAGCTGACGGCTCTGTGGCATCACATTCTGAGGGAGAGCCAAAAACACAAGGTACACAAACCCAAGAGTGACCAGGCTACCCTACAGGTTCCAGCCATCTCTCTATATAGGCAGGCACTGATGCCAGCCTATATAGGAAACTGATCAATTTAAGTCATCAGTGGTTGTTCATGTTCAAAGTAATTCAGGCCCTCCTATGGCTGCTAGCTTGGCAGCACCATCTGCTCAGTCATTTCCCCTGGAGACAGGGTCAGTGCCACCTCAATGGGCAGAGCAATGAACTAGAGTGAGGGCTTCAGGCAGCTGGAGAGCAGAAAGAACTTCCTTAATCATTTCTGCATCAGCTATGGAAGGAGAATACTGAGAGGACAGGGTGGGAGGCAGGTGTGTGACTGCTCCAAGGCAAAGTGGGCCACTCATGGCCAAGGTCCACTCATATGTAGGCCTATGACATAAGCATGTGTACGAGGCTTGGGGTCAAAGAGGAGACTTGCACATAGCTGTAAAAGCTTATTCCAAACCCATTTAAAAAAAAAAAAAAACCCTCCTCGGATGCCATACCAATATGTGGCCTAAAGAGGGAGACCAAGAGGCGAAGGGAGGTGGGGGGAGGGGGAGCTGAGCACCTGAGGAAGTTGGGGACCTGGGAGAGGGGATACTGAAGGAGGGGACTTTCTGGTGGGTGTCCCCACAGAGAGGAGGGGCAGTGTGGGAGGCGGGCAATTGAGAGGGAGGGGGCAGCTTTCAGGGGCAGGAGGGGCAGGCCTGACTAGGGAGCTGACCAGTACATGCAGCAGGCGGGACTAATGAAGAACCCAGAGGAAGACACAGGGGGCGGGTCCGCAGCAGCGGCAGCCACTCCCAAAGCCTCCTCCCCTCAGCTGGGGTGCTGCATGTGACCAATGCTGCTCCCCTACCTCACACCTTCCACACGCAACTTCCCGTCCTTTGCCATGGCCGACCTTAATGCTAGGCACAGCGACACAGGGAGGCTCTGACAGAAAAGGCGGGAACTTTCCGCTCCCCTCCCCCTCCACCACGTGCCACCTGCCTGCCCCTGCGCGCCTGCGCTCCAAGCCTCCTGGCCTGCCTTTTACTCTGCGCATGCGTAGCTCTTCCACACACCTCCTTCCTCCACCCCACCCCCCACCCTTCAGCTGGACTCCTTGCTTTTGCCACACTCTGCAATTGGGGTTCGGGCTCCAAACGCACATTAAGGGATACACCACCAGCAGCCACGGAAAATGGCTCAGCCCCCCCACACCTCCGACCCGGGACTGGCCTTGCCTCACATCTATCCCTTACAAAAAGCCCAGGTTCAGTGGAGGCAAAACAAAAAACAAAAACCTATTTGGTATTGACCTACAATGCCCAAAGGAGTCCCAGTGTTCCCCTTCGCCTTCCAAAGGGGGAGACCTGTCTAAAGAAGCTTCGCCAAAAACAAAGAAAAAACCCGCAAATCACATGGCCCGCAATCGCCAAAGCAGTCCCCAAAGGGGAGACTGTGGTAGGTCACCAGAGGAGCTATTCAGCTGCTGCTGCTGCTCCTCTTGACAGACAACTCCCTCCCAATTAGGCAATTTAATACTAAGAAATGCCTGGCATAACCTGGAATATGCTTTAAAGAAGTTTCTAATACATTCAAATTTTAAATATGTGCGAATTATAAAAAATTTCTTAAGCAGGACACAAGAGCAGCAAAAATAAAAAATTGGCTGAGATTATTTCAACCACCTGGATGCAGTTCAGAAACTTTTTATGAGGCATATTAATGTGACTTCATCCAGAAAGCAAATTATTGATAATTAGTATAGCTTCAATTATAAAAATCAGACACTCTCAGCAGAGTGGACACATGGTTGGAAGGAGTCAATCTGTTAACCAACCAGGAGTTAATTATCAAGGTTAGCCAGTAACATGATTTATTGGTGATTTAAAATGGTCAATACACTGAAAGGGGATGGGAGATAGTTACTCTCCTGGTTAATGGCATTAAGCTCAAATGAAGAAGTGAGTAAAGTGATTACAGAACTTATAATTAATTGTGCACAGTTGTCTATTCCAAACATCTTGGGATAGCAGTGCTTTTAATAGCAATAAATGGGCTGAATTGGATAGCTCATGGCTCATATGTAAGCTATGCCAAAAAGAGCTCAAAAATTTGATAAGTCTCAAGCTTTAAAAACTGAAGGTATTTATGTTCAGTTACTTTCTAACTTTATTAGACCCAATGAGGCTTTCATTTGGGGTCAAGACTTTCTGTTTATTTCCTCAGATACAAGAAGTCAATGGAGGATGACCTAAAGCATCCGATGGCAAGAAAATCTCACCAGAAATAGGACAGACTGCAGAGGTGTCTGGCACAGGACACCTGGAAAAACTGCAAATGAGCTGGAAAGATCATCACTGCCCTATAGGCAGGTCTAACACACTATCCACGCACATGTCATTGTATGAAAAACAATTTGCCTACAGAAGAATATCTTTAAGTCCCTGACAGATAGTCTGTGCTACAGATTTATGGGTATTTGTTATAAGATCAAACGTTATCACATACCTGCAAATTCCAAATGGTATTGGCATAACAGGTAACTTAACGTTATTTTTCTGGATTTGTTCCATGTTACCCAAATATGATCAAATATCAAATGGTACAATTGGGAAGGTTATGACTGTACCATAAATACTGTCCAATTGCAGTACGATTTGCTACTATCATCCAAAATGGATATATGATTATTGTCTTCAAGGGTACATTATATTGGCAAACAACAGCATGTCTTTCTTCGTATCAGACTTATCTAACAGTCAATTTTGTTCAGCTTTGGCATTTCAACTTTCATAAGAAAGAAGGGTGGAAATGGTATCACTAACCATCTATCTCTTCCACCCACTAAAACGATCATAAGTTACAACTAAGCAATAACAGTTTGAATGTCATGCTAAAGATTACATTGTAGGATATATCTGAATTGGGTTGAATATTAATTACCAAAAAATTAAGACTGTAAGGGACCCAGGGGGATGATAACGTTGGGTCGAGGTCTTGTCTGTATGTTGACAGATAGTGTAGTGAAAACATCTGGTCACCCACAAAACACATAATGCCAGCCAACACAAGACCAAGAAGAGAAGCCGACCAAAGCTGTTGACATCAGCTAACTACACGCCAGCCACTATCCAGGGGCGCTGGAAGGACACTTCACCGGTGACTAATATCACTCCAAAAGACTGACATTACACTATTAGTGACATTTGCTATTAGGCTACTGTGGGACACTGGTCCGGCTGACATCCATTGATATAGTGTACCCAAACCAAGAGCAAGGATGCTAACTCAGAAGGACTAAACCACACTTGTGTCTGTCTAAGACATCAGATAAATCCCACAGTCCGAGGTCTTTGTTATGGAATCGAAACAAAATAGCTACAGTTGTTTAGACGTGAATGTATACCTTTCATTTTATATGTCTAAGATACTGTCAAAAGGATACATTGTAAAACTACTACTTGTATTGTAAGAAATGCTGGGACATTGGTATGACTCTCCAAAGAGGAGGAGATAGAAAACTTTCACTCATAGCATAGATCTGATACCTCTGACAACAAAAAGTGAGGTGCAAGGCAGAAAATGCTACACAGGCAGGTTTAATGGACAGATGATCCTGATGTTACTCTCGAAAAAAGGTATGAGATATCAGGCAAAATGCACTCTGAAATCTTTAATCAGGAACCTAAGTTATTGAAAAAGATCATTTACATCCATGCAAAGATTATGTTCCTGGCAATACCTAGGTGGACGTTACGTGCCAACCACCGTGGGTGTACTTGAGCGTTAGTACCATTGTTAACCAATACTCCGGAAACCCTGTCTTTTGGGGTAATATCTTTATGGGAACGGTTTCTTGCTCCCTCCCAGTAGTCCCAGAATTCAGACAGGCCGCTGGATTCGGGGTCTATTGGCTTCCCATTCAAATACTGGAAGACGTTCTGGTGTTTGAAAGCAAAGCCTCAGTGGTCATCTGAGTGCACTAGGTTGGACAATTTCTGTGGACGCGCAGTTATTGACTCTCCTAGGTGGAACCAGTTATCACACACATACATGGAGCAAGGGCAAACTATGATCTAAGTTTCCCTTTTTTGGAGTAGGTATTGAAAATATGACACAATAGGCACGGATAAGCTTGTAGAAAAAGCACATTGAATATTATACATTAACAACTAGGCAAGAACAAGCTACACCAAATTCGACAAGTTCAAGAAACTGTAGAAATTGTTTCTACATGAAAAACAACTTAAGCTTCTATTTACCCAAACATTGCTTTGGTGGAATGAATTTTCCAAATATTGGTAATGTTATATGCTTGGCTATCATATTGATGGGTTTATTTATAAAAGCAGAAATTTAAATGAGGATGATATACGAAATATGCAGCCAAAACTTGAAATGTCACTTCATTATCATCATCCTGGGTATTTACACTGCAAATCAGAATGTAATGTGTTTGGGAATTTTGGTATTTGTTAAAAATTTCACAATAATTGTTGTATTAATGTTTTTACAAAGCTTTTAATGGTGGAAAAATTATGCTCATGTACAAGGCGAGAGTTTTAGTCAATTTAGATCAGGAATTAGAAATCACTGGGAATGTAAATTCTGATATTACATATTGGCTCAGCTTCAAACAAGCCACATAAACAGTGAAAAAAGAGTCTAAAATTTTGTTTTCATTTTGGAATCACATTCCCAAGATCATTTGCTCAGATGATTTGGTATGTTATATACATGATCCTCCAGAATTGTTCAGAGAGGATGTTTTTCTTTGGAGGGATCTCTCCCAACAACAACAAGAACAACAAAAATTAAAAAGGGGAGAAGAATCTTAAAGATGTCAGGACTTTCACATTTTAGAACCCTTTTGATTCTCTTTTATTATTCAATTTTGTGAAGTGTGTGAAGTGTGTTACAGTAAACTACCTCTCTGTGCCGATTGCATCGTCTGTTCTGTTCCTTTGGACCTCTAAAGGGACCCTAACAAAAGCACGTGGTCGGTCAGAGCAGGATTCTCAAACTGTCTCTGTGGGCGGGGAGTGCCCTTTCCCTCCCCCACCTGGGCCTGCTAGTACCTCCTCTCCCTGCCCTGGATCTCCGGAGGTTAAGAAACACCTGAGGAGCGGTCTGAGGGGGAGGGGAAGAAAAAAGAAAATTTGACCTAGCAAAACCCTCACTAGGGGCGATTGAGAACTTGAGAACTCTCAGCCTGAAACAGGCAGTTGCTGGAGCCTAGTGGATTTCGAAAGGAGCAACTGGGAAAAGCAAAAGCAGGTGTTAAGGTTTCATCAGGAAAGTGCAAAATCAAATTTACCTGCTCCCAAGACAAAAGCTGGGAGAGCCAGGCTGCTATTCATAGGCCAAAACAGGCAGTTTAGCCCTAGTGGGAAAGGCTAGCAGACAGCAAGCCAGGAGCAAGCTAATCTTCCCAGGCAGATTCCTGGCATGCATTTGAAAGGCTTATCCGGAAGTAACTGCTTTGACTCCAAGCAGGGCACTTAAAGGGTCAGAATCCCTTGGCTAAAGGGATAAAAAACAAACAAATTTTTCTAATACAACCGCAGGTCTCAGCAAAATTAATGAATCAAGGTAATAATCCTGAATTAGGTTAAATTCCAAACAGCCTAGGTTGTAAAAAGATATTGCCATTCTGTAACCAAAGGCAGAAGATTAAAAACAAACAAAAGGCAAGCCTCTGCACTCATTTAGCATTTGAAAAGGGTCCTAGGAACTCTTTTGTTTGAGGTCCAGCCAGGGAAAGGCGGGCTGTACCTGGGTGATTGCAAATGATAAGAAGCACAGTGAAGTGAGATCTGGGCATTTGAATCGTTTTCATTTAGGTTGGATACAGGCAAAATTATAAAGGAATGTCTGCTTATATTTTTTGATGAAGGAAGTCAAAAAAGGGGAATTAAAAATCTTTCTCTGACTTTTGTTATATGCCACAGAATCTCAGGACTAGAAATGTTTATCTGTAGAGAAACTTTGGTATATATCACAAGGTAATTCAAGTACAAACAGAACATTTTTAAGGTTTGGGCTTAAATCTGAAGCAGCTTGAAATGTTTTTTCTCTACCGGCCACATGGCTTGAGCCACGTGGAAGAGAGCATCAGAGCAACTGAGGTTGCAAGTTTTTTATTACAAACGCTGTAATTGGCTAGAAGGAAAATTTAATGCTGAGACATAATACGCATGGATTGGAATATGATTTAAAGGAATTTATAAGGCTTTCTGATTTTAACTATGGAGGAATTATTAACACTTTTCTAAGCAGGACATAAAAGCAACAATATTGAGCAGAGCTTATTCAAACAGCCTGTATGCAGTTCAGAAACGTTTTAGTGGGCATATTAATATACCTGTATCCAGAAAGCAAATGATTTATAACTAGAATAGCTTTTACTATGGAAAATAAGACACATGCTCAGCAGAGTAAAAGCATGGTCAGAAGGATTCAGTCTGTTTACCAGTGGCTCATTATTAAAGTTATCAAGGAATCTGTTACTCAGTACAGTGATTTATTAAGGACTTGAAAGAGGCAATACTATCATGTATTCAAATGGCAGGTATTGAAGCTGATCATGAGATTGAAAAGAGACCTATGATAATAATGCAAATTCAAAGGTTACTGGCACAATTTGATTTATTTCTGCAGTGAAGATTTGCAGACTTAGCAGATGAAAGTAATGATTTTAGTCACAGTATTAAGATCTTTTCAGTTATGGAGTTAATTGCAGTAGTTCAGATACAACAACTCCTGTGCAACTGTTTGATAATTCTGTGCATACTTGTACAGCATAAGACAATGCTATAATTTTAATAACTGCACAATGGGAAATTTTTTCAAATAGCAAAAAGTGTGTGCAGACAAACAAAGGCTTAAGATCCCAGCACACACGGGTCAAATCATAAGTGATTTCTAGTATGATATTTTTATGATTATGGGTTTGAAAAAGCAAATATTTAAGCATCTATACATGCTGCTTTGCAAAGTCTATTGTACATCTATATCCTGAACAAGCAGGGGATATCGCTTATCAATGCAAACTGTGGGGGATTAATTTCACCTCTGATAGGTATCCAATGTATATTTTGGAGCAAAAGGTGCATTTCAGCATGCTCCTGGCACAAAGGTTGAACTGTGAAAAGTGATGGGAGATACTTACTCTCCTGGTTTAGGGTTCAAGCTCAAATGAAGAAGTGAGCAAAGTGATTACAGATTTTATGAATATCTGTGCACTACTGTCTATTCCACACAGCTTGGAATAGCAGGGCTTTTAACAGCAATGCAAGGGCTAAATTGCATAGCTCATGGCTTACATGCAAGCTATGGTAAATAGAGATCAAGGGAATTCATGAGCCCCAAGGTTCAAAAACTGAAAGTATAGATGTTCTGTCACTTTCTAACTCTCTGAGACCCAATGAGGCTTTCATTTGGGGTCGAGGTTTTCTGTTTACTTTCTCAGACACATGAAGTCCATGGAAGATGATCAAGAGCATCTGATGGCAAGACAATCTGCCCAGAAGAAGGACAGATGGCAGAGGTGTCTGGCACAGGACACCAGAAATGCAGCACATGGATTGTAAAGGCTATGATTGCCCTATAGGCAGGTTTAACACACTATCCACACACACATGTACTTGAATGAAAAACAATTACATGCAGAAGAATATCATTAAGCCATGGACAGATATTCTGTTCTAGGGATACATGGGTATTTGGTAAAAGATCTAACTATTACATGCCTGAAAATTTTGAATGGTACTGGTACAATGTGTAACCTGACAATCATTTTATTGGCATTGTTCCATGTTAGCCAAATTTGATCAAATATCAAAAGGGTATAATTGGGAATGTTATGACAGTATAAGGAATGCTGTCCACTTGCAGCACAAATGGGTATTACTATCCAACATGTAATGATGATTATTGTCTTAAAGGGTACATTATATTTGCAAACAACATGTTTTTATTAGAATCAGACTTATCTAGAAGTCAATTTTGTTTAGCTGTGACTGTTCCACTTTCGTAAGGAAAGAGGTGGATATGGTATCACTAATCATCTATCTCTTCTACACCCCAGAGAGAATATAAGTTAAAGCTATGCAATAATCAGTATTGAATGTAATGATAAAGATCACATTGTGTGAGATACCTGAATTGGGTTGAATATCATCGAGATATTAAGACTGTAAGGGACCCAAGGGGATGATAATGTTGGGCCGAGGTCTTGTTTGTATGTTCACAGATAATGAAAACATCTGGTCACCCACGTCATGCTTCATGCCAGCTGACACAGACCAGGAAGAGAAGCAGACGGAAGGTGATGGCATCAGATATCTGCATGCCAGCCACAATCCAGGCACGCTGGAGGGACACTTCTCTGGTGACTAATATCACTCCAGAACAATGACATTACACTATTAGAGACGTTTGCTGTTAGACCACTGATGGACACTTGTCATGCTGACATCCATTGAGATGTGGTACCCAGAGCAACATCGAGTATGCTAACTCAGAAGGACTGAAAGACACACTCATTTCTGTATAAGACACCAGATATGTCCCACACTCCAAAGACTTTGCTATGGGATTGAGATGAATTAGCTACAAATTGTCTAGCTACTAATGTATACCCTGTATTTTGTAGATGATACTGTCAAAAGGAATGTATATTGTATGCATTGTAAACCTACCACTTGTATTGTAAGAAATGCTACTATCACCGAGGGTATAGAACTTGGTATGACTCTCCAAAGAGTAGGAGATAGAAAACTTTTATTCATAGCATAGATCTGATACCTCTGACAACCAAAATGAGGTGCTAAGCAGAAAATGCTGCACAGACTTGGTTAATGGACAGATGACACTGATGTTACTCTCAAGAAAGGATGAGAGATCAGGGAAAAGACTCTAGGAAATCTTTAATCAGGAACCTGAGTTATTGTCACATTGAATATTATATACTAACAACTAGGTATGAAAAAGCTATGTCAAATTCTAGAGGTACAAGAAACTGTAGAAATTGTTTCTGCATGGAAAACAACTTAAGCTTCTATTTACCCAAACATTGGTTTGGTGGAATGAATTTTGCAAATATTGGTAATGGTATAGGCTTGGTTATCATATTGATGGGTTTAGTTATTCAAGCAGAGATTTAAATAAGGAAGACACAAGGAATATGCAGTCAGAACTTGAAATATTACTTCATTATCACCATCATGGTTATTTAAGCTACAAATCAGAATGTAAAGTGTATGGGAATATTGGTATTTGTTAAAAATTGCACTGTGATTGATGTATTAATGTTTTTGCAAAGCCTGTAATGGTGCAAAATTATGTTCATATACAAGGCGAATGTTGATGTATTTAGATCAGGAATTAGAAATCATTGGGAATATAAGTTCTGATATTTTACATTGGCTCAGTTTCAAGGATACCACATAGACTGTGAGCCAAGAGTCTAGAATCTTGTATTAATTTTGGGATCAGGTTCCCAGGATCAATTTTCTAAGATCATTTGACATGTGATAACATGATCCTCCAGAATTGTTCAGAGAGGATGTTTTTCTTTGAAGGGATCTCTCCCAACACACAAACAAAAAAGAAAAGGGAGAGGAATCTTATAGATATCAGTATGTTCATTTGAGAGAACACTTTTGATTCATTTTCAAGTATTCAACTTTGATTTTTCTGTTGCACAATTATTGCCAGAATTTTTAAGTACTAGGAAGGAAAGTACTAGTGATGCTCTGATCCAGAATTATGAAGGTGCAAAGATTTCTAGAATTGCAGTCACCTAACAGTCGGTAGACATGAGAACATGACAGCAATTGTTAATTTTCAGATGACCATTCTGGAGAGTGATGTCTGATTGCATGTAAGGGGAATCATAATGAAGCTTTCATTATGGACCAGACAGCCTCAGCCACGATTATACACTTTCCATATGAAATGGATGTTTGAGGTTGGGAAATGCAGAGACATGGTGTACTGACACCCTCAGTCGCTGAATGTCCTGGCATCGAGCTACCAACCAGTTTCCTATGTGGCAGGCATCTGGCAGTGAGCACGGAGAGATCCCCAAGATGCAGTATCAGTACGAGAGAAAGGAAGGACTTATCCTTCATCTCCAGAGATAGTATTTTGCTAACTATTGAAAAGGCGGACAACTTCTGATAGTCCAGACTGTGAAAGGTGGCGTGTTTGATTATTGCACCTGTCATGTGAGCCATAGAATTCTACCTCATTAGACCAGGATCAGTCGCGTGGAAATTATTTTCTTAACATTTTATATCTACTAAGACTGTTGCATCGATCCTGAAATGCAGACAGGCAGATAGAAAGATCAGTTTGGAATTTTTAAGATTGATCACTGAATCAGTTTATGCTGATGTTCACTCTGGATTGTTATATCTAAGTTATACAATCAGGGTGGGTTTTTCATCTCTATATCAGAATATGATTATGCACCAGAGTGTTTGTATTTGTTAATGCTGTAATGTTGCTACATTTTGATATTACACTATTCATTTGTGTGTAAAACAAAAAGGGGGAGATGTAGCAGTCCACCCCTAGCTATGGGCAAGGGGAACAGTTGGTATGTGCAGATTGCCTTAAAAGAGAGCATGCTCAGTCTTGAGCATGCTCAGCACTGCTCATGGCTGGGAAGGCCTCTGACCCTTGACCCCAGCTTCCCCCAGGTTAGGCGGGAAAACAAGTTTCTTTGTTCTCGCCTGGTTAAGAGAAACCACACCTATGCCTTGTCATTAACCAATGAGGGTCATCCCTATGTACTGCGTAGCAAAGGGTATTTGTAGCCCAGCAAGCTCCCCAAAACGCTTCCCCTGCAATCCCAGTTTCTCGTGTTCCTTCTCCTACAGAAAACCAAATTCCGATGCAAGGGAGATCTTGTCCTCCTAGAGAAACCTGTCCTTGTCAAACTGACCCACAGGTGCAAAATTCAACTAGAGGCCTGTTTCCTCTAAGAGAAGTACCTGAAATAGGACGGAATGGGGATGTGGTGACTTTAAGACATAGGATACCGTTTACTCCCCAAGAAATAAATGAATTTACACGAAATATCCCCACATATGAACAAGATCCTTTTCTAGTAACAAAAAAGATGGGAGACATATTTTTTCAGTATAATCCGTCTTACAAGGACGTTGAGAGCTTACTACAGGCTTTTTTAAGTGAACATGAAAAAAATAAAATAATTGCTCATGTCAACAAAACCCGGGGGCGTAATGCAGCACATTGGCCATCTCAGGATCCCGAATGGGACTATAACAATCCTGAGGATTATCTACAACTATACCATTGTAGAGAGGCCATCCTCACGGCCATGAAGGAATGTGCAGACAGTACAGATAAGTGGATGGAACTGGAAAAAATTAAGCAAAAGGAAGACGAAACACCCTCCAGATTTATGGACAGAATTATCGAGTTTGGGGACAGATACTTAGATTGGGACTTAACTAAAGAGAGTAGTTTAAGACAAGTTAGAAGAATCTTTGTAAACAATTCTTGCAAAGCAATTAAGAATTATTTTAAAACACAATGCCCAAGATGGTCAGATATGGACCTTGAAGAATTGCGAAAAACAGCTATATATGTTTTAAAGGGAAACAAGGAAAAGGAGGAAGAAAATAATGATGACATGGAGGAAATGAAGAAAAAAATGAGATGTGTAATAGATAGGATAACTAAATTAGAAAGTGGGCATGATAATGAACCAACGACAATTGCCCCTCTCCAGAAATCCAATTATCAATCCATTACTTGCAACTTCTGTGGGAAGAAGGGCCACAATATGATGGATTGTAGAACCTTTCTTAAGATGTTTGGAAGGAATACACAGTTTAATAATAGTTTTAGAAATAATAACTATAGAAATGATGATAATGGTTATAGAAACCAGAATTCTAGAAATTATAATAATGACTATGGAAATAACTATAATGAATATAGAAATAAGAACTTTAGAAACCAGAATTATAGAAATAGGAATTGGGAAATTAATGACAATGTTCCAATTAAAGAAAATTATAATGATAATGAACAACAACAATATATGAGAAATGGAGCTCGTCCAAAAAATACTCGAGGTGCTAATGATCCTCAGAGAGGTGCCCTTCAGGAGGGTGCCCAGGGAACTTCCCAGTATAATAAAGATGATTCTTCTTAGATTGTATTGATTTTGTTGATATTAATTAACCTTTTTCAGTTTTTTTTCTCTCCTCTCCAAATAGTAGGAAAGATGAATAAAGAACTTAAGACTATGATTGGCAAATTATGCACTGAGACCCATTTAAAATGGCCTGAAATTCTCCCTCTGGCCCTATTTTATCTTAGAAGCAGGCCTAGAGGAGACTTACATATTTCACCATTTGAGATGCTTTTTGGACATCCACCTATACAGGCTAAGCCTTTCTCCCCGGCTTATAAATCGCTATTAGGGGGAGATATTACTATTGCTTCCTATATACAGGAGTTACAGCACAAACTACGTGAACTTCATGAATGCGGAGCTGCAGTACAAGCCGGACCATTAGACTTTTCTCTGCATGACCTGAACCCAGGAGATAAAGTTTATATCAAGAATTTCAAGCGAACTGGAGCAACTGAACCTTCATGGGAAGGACCATTCCAAATATTATTAACTACTCCAACATCCATGCTTGGAGCAAGGCTCAATGGGACTGGGCTTGCTCTTGATCTATTTCTGAACACAGTTCTGATCTCCATGGTTAGAGCCACCTCATGTCTCCTGTCCTTGGGAAATGAGTGATGGGCTGAGGAGCTTTACTGTGAGCTCGATTGTCATATATGATTCGTGGTTGTATTCCATCCTTCCCTAACATCAGATCTTTCCCCAAAGGGGTAAAACTCCTATCTTTTCTTTCTTGATGGAACTGCTGGCAGTCTCCATCACCCACACAAACACCCTAAAAGTGTATACAAAGCCTGCAAATCACAGCTTCGGGGCCAGTTAGCAATTTTCATTTAAAACTCATTCGAAAGGTTGATGCATGCAACTTGGGAGGATTGCTAATGATTTTGATATGGTACTGTAGCCTGCCAGGCATGGAAGTATGGGTGATGTATTAAATACTTGATCAGAGCAGTCAATGATCAATGTATAGGCAGTTCTAAGGGCAAGAGAATTCCAGGGCCTAAGCCACAAAGACTTTGCCCTCACCTTGTCAAACCTTGTTCCTCTGAAGAGCACATGACAGGTGAATCCCCACCTACTCTGATCTTGTCATTATCTAGCCTACCAATGAGAATCAACTATGCCTTGTTACGTATTCATTCTTCCTCACTCTCTACAATAAAGCCTGGGGTGAAGGTGTGATTCCTCCTCTTCTTTCCTGTAAACCTTAAAATTTCTTAAACTTATGAATGTTGGAAATTTCACCATTGGGAAATTTCATACTTGAAAGATTTCCTATTGAGAGTGGGAACTCTACTGGAATGTGAACCCCATTGGCATGGGAGGTTCCTCCTCCTCCCTTCTTAAGATTACTTTAGGACAGAAACCTTTTGCTGAACAATGGAAAGGGCTTTGACCTATGCTTAAGCATAGAAGAGGAATTTCTTTGAGTCATGATTGATTTTAGAATTGATACAATGGAGATACTTGGAATGACAGAACCAGGTCTTGGAAATTGCAATCTCCACCCTACTCAGTCCTAACAGGATTTAGGAAGGGCTGCAGCATAGATCAAAATTTAATTATTCCATCTCTACCTTACTCAGGGTAACAGGATTTAGGAAGGGCTGTAGCAAAAGATCAAGATTTAATTATTTGAGAATATGACCTTCAACAGACATGTGCCAAGCCACAGACCTCTGGGCGGTCCTGGGTTAAGCTAGAGCCACCATTGGCACAGGGAAAATGATGGACAGTGATTGGTAGATGTGAGAACTGAGGGGAGGGAACTTGGATGGTTTCCTTAAACATAGAGGGGTCTGAGGACTGAGGGGTTGGTTGGAGGGTTTTGGCTCTGAGTGGTTGGAGAGGTGCTCTGAGAAGCTTGCTCTGAAGGAAGCTGGAGGTGGAGGCCCCTGAGACTGTTTCTCCATTTTGGTCACGTGAGTAATAGGGACTGATCTCCTTTCTTTGCCCCAGCTATCTAAGGGCTTGGGCCTTTTGGCCCAGCCTAAACAGAAGGGGTATTTAAGCCCAATTCCCTTCTCTCCCCTCTCTCTCTCTCTCTCTCTCTTTCTCTCTTTCTCTCTCTCTCTAATTCCTTTCTTCCTCCTGTTTGTAATTAAACTCTATAAAAGGTTGACGGCTGACTTGAGTTTTCATTTAGGAATTACATAGCTGAATTCTTTGGCGACCTTAAATTAATATATATCAGTCTTTTAAAGTGATTTCCTTGTCACATTATGGCAGTGATGTTATTATTTTTAATCTATCCAATTTAAATTCATGACTGAAAAGATTTTGATAATATGAATGGAATTATCAATTTTAGCTATGAGTTTTACAAAATTCTGTTGCCAAAATGGACCACATTGCGCAAGTAATATTTGAGCTTGTATACTAGTAATTGGTTTTAGACTGCAATCATGCTCAGGATCGATATATGCAATTTGAATAAGTGGTAGTGTCGCCGATTCTAAACCACAAATAAGGCACTGTTGCTGGTTAACAAATTAATTCTTAACCTTCATAATTTACTGCTGATTAACAATTTGAATCCTCCCAGCACTCTTTTTACTTCGATGCCTTGCAATGTTGAGAATGTGTCTCATATTTAGAATTGATGGTATATTCTTTTGAGATTGAATGATTCTAAATAATTTGCCTTTTGGATAAAGTTGCAATAATGTGGCTTACATACAATTTTGAACTTCATTCAGGTTTTTAAATATTGGCTGCTAGGTTTTATCCTTGCTGACCTTATGTCCTGTTTGAAAATGTAATGATACCAACATATTTAAAATTTGAATCTACTAGAAATTTCTCTAAAGCATATGCCAATTGATGCTAGGCAGTTAAAAAATGGCACTGGTTGTTAATTTTGCTTTTGGTAATATTCAATACTTGTCATAAACACTTGTAATCTGAGGTGTAGGAGTATTGCCCTCTATATGGCAGGATCAATTGATCAAACTGCTGGATGAAGTTTCCTTTCCAGATCCAAATAGTTGTGGCAGTGAGTCACATGGTTGCAAGAGTCCATGTGGATTTACCTCTAAAAGCCTTGGAAAAATAGTGTTTATATCTTGGTATTTAACCTACAGTTACACTATAATTCATTTTAAAATATGATTACAGATAAAATATCTCTTGTAGCATGTGACAAAATCCGGATAAAGATTTTTAACTGTAAAACTTTTCCTATCAAGAAATATAATCAGATATTCCTATATAAATTTACCATGTCTAATCCAAATTAAGTCGATTTAGTTTTTAAACTTTGCTTCATGGTAATACCATGTCTAAGCAATGATCGGTTTGAAAGACATATCAGGTTTATACCTTTACGTTTAAACAAGAGTCCTCCTGCATTCTCTGGCTGTGTTTTAAAAAGCTTGTTTCTTTTAGATATGCTAAACTGGTGGAGAGTTTTGCTGATAAAAAAAAAAAAAGCCTTTTGCTCTGGTTGTTTTCTTGAGAGCAAGAATGCCTGTTTGCTTCCTAATAGTTAGGGCAAACATGTGTTCTCCTTTTTTTAAAGCTGGTCTTCCTTTAGGTTTTTGAGAGATGGTTTTCATGCTTTGATAAGATCTTATAGTCCTTTTGTGAGGAATTCTCTCCTCAAAGCACTCTTTAACCTAAAGTTTTGTTCTGCGTTTAACCATTGCTTATTAAGCTTTCACAATTTACCTGTGCTAGATAATTTCTAATAGATAACACAGAGTTATGGCACATGAGTTTCTTTTACGATTTGTGGCTTGTGCCTTGCCCAACTTTTGAAATAAGCAATGTTCAAGTAGAGAAATTCCTTGTGATAAACTCATATTGAATTGATAAGAATGATTTTGCCTTAGGACCTGTAGGTCTGAGTGTTATCTAGCCCCAGATTCTTTAGTCAAAGGAACTTGATTCACAGTATGAATTATTCTGCTTTGAATTTCTGTAGAAGTCAGGATTTTAATGCCCATAGCCTGAATTAAGTCTGAGCCTGCACTATTAGAATCATTACTGATTTTTGTTAGAGAAGCCTTTCTACCTGCTTATTTCTATAAATTTAAAATGATCATAATACTACATTAAGCATGGGTGGAAGCAGAGGTTGACATGGAATATTTCTGTCTGTTTCTGCAGCAACAGACAGGGGAAAGATAGCAAGGATAGATAAGTCAGTTAAAGGAAGTGAGTTAAGTATATTGTTAGTATCATAAGTGAAGGGAAGGGCAAAAGACTGAGAGATAAGTCAATCCTCCTTGTTTAATGTAGCATTTTAATAGGAATCCATTTGCTCTTAACAGCAGGTAATACTTTTCTTAATTTCCAATCATCTGGTGTAAAAATTTTGCTGATGAAGGGTCTTAATCAGCTCTATAATGGTGAGAGCTTCCAATAGGTTGGCGTGCTATAGAACAAGCTAGAACTCCTGCTTCCTGTTTGCAGGGGGCTATCTGTAGCCTCCTTAATGCTGTTTTGGCTTGCAGAGTTCTGTGGGGACCGGGGCAGGCTGCATAAGAAAAGAAGCCTTCAGGGATGAAGGTCTTATCTTTCTATAGAAGTCAGGGTTTCAATGCCCATAGCCTGAATTAGTTTATAAGGTTTTATCCCAAGGACTGGAATTGGTCAAAAGGAAAGTTAATACTAAGTGCAAGTGTTTAAATGACCAGCATGAATTGGTATATGCTTTAGAGAATTTTCTAATACATTCAAATTTTAAATATGTAGGAACTCTTATTTTTTAAACACGGCATAAGGTCAGCAAGGATGGAAATGAGCAGAAATTGTTTAAAAATCATGAATGAAGTTCAGAAACTTTATATAAGGTGTCAACATGGAAATCTAGAGATCCCCAGTTTATTTAATTGGAGTATAGAAACCCCAGGTTTTGACCTTGTCACAGGAGAGTTTCCCCCTGAGGGAAGGTCCCTCACCAGACAGTGAACTTCCTGGTAGTTTGGGTGGGAACAGCTAATCCCATCCAATATTAAACATCCCTTTTGTCCCAATGGTTTCTTCCCCCTAGGCTAAAGTCCATGACCAAGGTGACCCAGCCCTAGGCTGAGTCTTTCCCTTTTGTGTCCATTGTAGGGCCCCAGCCCCTCACTATTATTCCTGTCCAGAACTCTTCATTTTCCTTTCTTACCATTGTAAAGTCAATCAACTGTCCCTCTAATCCTAGAGCCCCCAGGTCATCTAGAGTGGTATATAGGTTCCCTAAGTTCTTTTGTTCCTCGGAGTCCATCCTGAGTCCCTGGCACTCCCAGGGGCTGGTGACCAGAGCATCTTGACTCCGGTGCAGTCTTGGAAATCAGCTCTGTTGTCGTAGTAGCAGCGCTAACCCCTTTTCCCTTGATTAAAGAGTGATTTTGACTATTTAATAGTTCTGTGTTTTTTCTAGTTGACATTAATGGAGGTCCCACCGAGATCCGAAGTCCCCGCGGCCTGAGCCCTCCAGCTAACGAGGACCCCAGACTTGAGGTACCACACACAACCTGTTTGGGGTTGGGTCAGGAGTCCGGTTAGCAAGGGCCAGGTAAGCGGCTCTCTCGGAGGAAGGACTCGCATCTCTGGTTTGGGAATAACTCGCTCTTTAATTAAGGGATCCTTAGTCAATTTGTCCATAGTCATTGGACATGGGTAACAGCTTGTCTGTTGTCCCAAAATTTGGTGGGGCGGTCTGTAGCCCAAAGAAATACGGCCGAAAGTTATATGGTTTCAAAGTATGGACCTGATGCAAGCAAGTATTTAGAGAAGTGGCAAGCGATGACAAAGGCCAATCCGAAGGTAAGCTGGCCAAGGTGGGGTTCACTTAATGAGGAAAGGATGTTGTTTCTGCAGTCTGTTTTAAGTGAAGCAGGTCAAGAAATTGAGGGAGACGAAAGAGAAGTCTTCAACCAATGGCTCGAGGAGTACACCCAGAGAAAACACAGGTCAGAACGATCTGTAGAACAAGAGACGGGTAAGAACAAGAGAAAGGTAAGGGAGGAGGAGGAGAATCAAGGTGAACAAGGCAGGGAAGCCACTAAAAAGCAAATAGCTGATTTACAGAAGGAGGTAGAAAGCCTTAAGGAACTCCTGAAAGGCTCTAGCAACCCAGCAACCTCTTTAGACAGCATACCTGAGCCCCTAGAATCACCTGAGGCACCCATCCCTCAATTCCCTTTTAAAATTAAGGGAAGGGAAGGAACCAAAACAATGCAGGTATCTTTTACTCCTTGGACAAAAACAGAGCTCAGAGCCATGGCCAAGGAATTCCCAAAGGCTAGAGAAAACCCCATAGAATTTGCCAAGGAATTTGAATTAACTCTCTCTACATACCAGCCTGGCCTATCAGACCTTTACCAGCTAGCTCACATACTAGTAGGTTCAGGAGATGCAGCCCACTGGTTTAAAACTGCAAGTTGGGAGAACCCTTTAGAATATATTAATCAGTTAATGGCCAGAAAGGAAGGACCTGAAGTCCATCTTCAGGAGGCAAAGAAGATGGGAGAGGCTTTGTTAGAAGCAATCCCCAAGGCCTTTCCAAAATCTGTAAATTGGGGAAAAATCCAAACTTGCACTCAGAAAGAAGCAGAATCTGTATTTGATTTTTATAATAGATTTTTAGATACCTTCAGGGCAAATTCTGGACTTTCCCCTGATAGCCCAGACACCTTAATTACCTTTAACACCCTCTATGTGGAAGGGTTAAATAAGGCCCTTGCAAATCTCCTCAAGAGAGGGAAAGTAGACTGGAATTTAACTCCCACCTTCCAAATACTTATAGCTCCCATTATAGCCTATAATCTTCCGCAGCTGGAGGAAGTTCCTTCCTCTCTGTGGGCTACTGATTCTTCTGACATCGGGAGAATTTTAAGCGCTCCCCCAATACAAGTTCAGTTAGACCCATCCAAACCCCTTCCAAGGGTCCCTCAATATCCCCTCTCACGGGAAGCGACAGAAGGAATTAGACCATTAATTGATAATTATCTAGAGGCAGGCATTTTGATAAAATGTACCAGCCCTTGCAATTCACCCATACTGGGTGTCCAAAAGCCAGGAGGCCGAGGGTGGCGCCTAGTTCAGGATTTAAGAGCAGTAAATGCCTGTGTTATCCCCAGAGCTCCAGTAGTCCCCAACCCCCACAACCTTTTAAATCAAATCCCACACAGTGCAAAAATTTTCACTGTAGTTGATTTATGCAGTGCTTATTTCAGTGTGCCACTACATGCAGACAGCCAATTCCTTTTTGCTTTCACCTGGGAAGGAATTCAGCTCTGCTGGACTGTTCTGCTCCAGGGTTATACAGAGAGTGCCACATATTTCTCCCAAGTACTAAAAGCAGACCTTGCTGGCCTTAAATTTCCATTTGGGTCCACCTTACTCCAGTACGTGGATGACCTACTTCTGTGTTCCCCAGATGCCCAGTCTTCCAGGGAAGATTCGATTGTGCTCCTTAAGTCCTTAGCACAAAAAGGCCATAAGGTATCTAAAGAAAAAATGCAGTTTGTCTCTTCACAGGTGAAGTTTCTGGGACATCTAATATCAGCTGAAGGGCGTAGCCTGGATCCCGCCAGAGTAGCTGCTATATTGAACTTCCCAAGGCCCAAAACAAAAAGACAGCTTCGAGGGTTCATGGGATTAGCTGGTTACTGTAGGTTATGGGTCCCATCTTTCTCTTTAGTAGCCAAGCCCCTTTTTGATCTCCTCAAGGCCTCATCCCCAGAACCTCTGATTTGGAATGAGGCTGCAAAAATTGCTTTCATGGACTTAAAGTCAGCTCTTTCTAGCTCCCCAGCCCTGGGGCGTCCAAATTATTCACTACCCTTTCACCTTTTTCTTTTAGAAAGAAACGGGATTAGCCTGGGAGTTTTGAGCCAGAAACATGGAGACCACTTTAGGCCTCTTGGATACTACAGTAAAAGTCTAGATTCAGTGGCAAGAGGGCTACCATCATGCCTAAGGGCAGTAGTGGCAGCTTCAGATTTACTAGAACTAGTAGAAGAAGTGACATTAGAATCTCCTTTAACACTGCATGTTCCACATGCAATAGAGGTGCTTTTGAACTCTCATCACACTCAGCATTTTTCCACAAGCCGCCTTGCAAAGCTAGAAGCCTCTCTCCTGGCTAAGTCCAACATCACCATTTCTAGGTGTAAAACCCTTAATCCAGCCACTTTCCTGCCAGATATAGAGGAAAGTGACAGGGATTGTACTGAAGGGCATGATTGTGTTAACATTGTTGATTCTGTTTTAAGTCCACGAGAAGATCTCCAGGAAAAAGAACTGGAGAATCCAGATTTTTCCTGGTATACAGATGGCTCTTGTCTCTGAAATGAATCTGGCATTTTAGTGGCCGGATATGCCATCACTACCACTGCAGAAGTCATTGAAGCAGGGCATCTCCCTTCAGCAATTTCTGCTCAGCAAGCCGAATTGGAAGCAGTAACCAGAGCCTGTGAGCTGGCCAAAGGAAAGCGGGTAAACATATATACGGATAGCAGGTATGCATTTGGGGTGGCTCATGATTTTGGAATGTTGTGGCAGCATAGGGGATACCTAACTTCCTCTGGAACCCCCATCAAGAATGGGGCACAAGTCCGGAGACTGCTAGAAGTCCTCTTACTACCAAAGGCAATAGCAATTATTAAAATCCCAGGGCACTCACGAGAGAATTCTCCCCATGCAAAGGGAAACGCCCTAGCAGATCAGTATGCCAAAGAAGCTGCCAGGCAGGTCCCAACTACAATAGGTCTGACACTTTCAGATAAGGAAGAACCTATTTTTGAGAATAAGTTGACCCAGGCAGAAATTGTCTCAGCCCAAGAAGTCATGTCTCGAACTATCCAAGAAAAACTAGAGAAGGAAGGATGCGTTAGAAACAGGGATACTGGATTGTGGCAAGGACCAAATGGGTGTGTAGTCCTACCGGACCCTCTATGTCGCCCCATGATGGAGTACTTGCATTCCATAAGTCACTGGGGACCAGACAAATTGGTCAGCATTGCTCGCAAATATTGGTGGGGGAGGTTGAGGCGAGCAGCGGAGGATGTGTATTTGCAATGTCAAATTTGCCCTAAATATAATATCAGTAAGCCTTTAAAACCTATGCCAGGTAAATTCCCATTACCTGAGGCCCCTTTTCAAGTATGGCAAATCGATTTCATTCAGTTACCACCTCATGCTGGATACAAATTTGTTTTAGTAATGGTTTGCATGTTTTCTCGCTGGGTAGAAGCATTTCCATGCAGACAGGCCACAGCAACAGCAGTAGCCAAATGCTTACTGGAAAAGATATTTCCAGTGTGGGGAATTCCTAGGGAAATACATAGTGATAGAGGCACACATTTCACTGGTTCGGTAGTGTCACAGCTGTTAACAGCATGGCCTGTATTACATCATCTACATTGTGCCTATCACCCACAATCCTCAGGATTAGTGGAACATGTGAATGGCATCATTAAAGTACAATTAGCCAAATTTATGGAGGACTTAAACATACCCTGGCCCAAAGCCCTTCCAATAGTTCTGTTGAACCTGAGAGCCACACCTTTTGGCAAGCTCTCACTCTCACCATTCGAGATAATCACAGGTCGGCCAATGTCTCTTTTTCCACCCTATACTGACTCCATGAGCACCAAGGTTTCCCTCTTATCATACTGCCAGGGACTAGCAAAAACTCTCCAAGGCCTTAACCACCTTATATCTCAGTCAGTTTCCAGGAATTCTTCCTCAGAAACACCCTCAACATCTAAAGTGAAGCCCGGAGATTGGGTATACAGAAAGAGGCACCTACGAAAGGATGCTCTACAAGTCAGATGGGATGGACCTCATCAGGTATTGCTGGTAAATCCATCTGCAGCAAAACTAAAAGGAATTGAAAGTTGGATACATCTATCTCATCTAAAGAAAGCCCCAACTCCAAAATGGTCAGTAAAGTCGATGAGTGACTCAAAAATACGGCTGACCAGAAGAAGAAGATAAAAAGAAGTTTGAACTGGCTAAGTATTCTTTTTCTTTTAAAATTTCTTTCATCCACATGTTATCTCTCTGAACCATAGAGGTATTAGTAGGTTTATTTCCCTTGATAATTTTATTTACCCTGAGCAAAGTCCCTTTAAATAGAGAACCTGGAAAGGACAGAGCTATTCCCCAAACTTAGTGGAAGTAGGAAAAGTTTTAAAAGGGAACATTTTTACCTGACCACGGTTTGAAAGTGACAGCTGAGAATTTGCAGCAAAGATTCCAGAGTGCTAATTTGTCTCAAAGTAGTATCAGAAGAGGTTAGGAAGAAATGATGGAGCCTAGAAATGATTGTTAGTAACAGAAGATAAATATTTTAAATCTGGACCATGGTTATGGTTAAGTAGCTAAAAGGAATGAAATCAATTTCAAAATCCCTAGCATCTCAACCTCCCTAAAGGGGGGTGTGTGAGTTGAGTGTATAAGGTTTTAAATTTAGGGAAGATTAGAAGCATTTTAATAGTGAGAATTTTTCTGCTTTTATATTTCTACAGTTTGTAGGATTTTATATTTTGGTAAAGTAAGGCAATCTTTCTGATTAAGCATGTAAATTACATGATTTTATGATTTGTGTGGAATTACAGATTTGAAGTTAGCAGTGTGGATAATCCTTATAGTGAATAAGCATATAGGGAGTAGATCAAGTCCTGTTAAAGAATGTGTTTATAGATCTCTCTTAAGTTATCTCTTGCAGCAGCAAGGAAGCTGACTGATACCAAAGGAGGAGCCTACCAGAGGACAGAAGTCTGTGAGAGAAGAGGCTGAAGACATCATCAGGACCCACCGGATGTGAAAGACTTAAGACTTTGGGAATTGGGGTAGTGTTTTGATTGTTAGTCAGTTTTTGGCCAAAGGCAGACTGCCTGCCTTTCTGGCTCAATTGACAATGCGCCGGTGGCATTGGGGAACGCCCCCAAATGCCAATCACCAATATCTGTGTCCCTAGACTTTCTCACCAGTAGGGGATGGAGTTCAATCCCATATAGCATTACTCATTTGTCCATGTTTGGTCAGCGACGTTTGGTCTTGACCAAAAGGGGGGTGTGTCAACATGGAAATCTAGAGATCCCCAGTTTATTTAATTGGAGTATAGAAACCCCAGGTTTTGACCTTGTCACAGGAGAGTTTCCCCCTGAGGGAAGGTCCCTCACCAGACAGTGAACTTCCTGGTAGTTTGGGTGGGAACAGCTAATCCCATCCAATATTAAACATCCCTTTTGTCCCAATGGTTTCTTCCCCCTAGGCTAAAGTCCATGACCAAGGTGACCCAGCCCTAGGCTGAGTCTTTCCCTTTTGTGTCCATTGTAGGGCCCCAGCCCCTCACTATTATTCCTGTCCAGAACTCTTCATTTTCCTTTCTTACCATTGTAAAGTCAATCAACTGTCCCTCTAATCCTAGAGCCCCCAGGTCATCTAGAGTGGTATATAGGTTCCCTAAGTTCTTTTGTTCCTCGGAGTCCATCCTGAGTCCCTGGCACTCCCAGGGGCTGGTGACCAGAGCATCTTGACTCCGGTGCAGTCTTGGAAATCAGCTCTGTTGTCGTAGTAGCAGCGCTAACCCCTTTTCCCTTGATTAAAGAGTGATTTTGACTATTTAATAGTTCTGTGTTTTTTCTAGTTGACAAAGGCATATTAATGCAACAAAGCAGAATGTAATGTTTATGGGAATACTGGTACTTGTTAAGAATTTGCACTTATTGTTGCATTTATAGTTGGGCAAAAGTTTTACAGGGTCAATCGTGGTCAACATCGATTAGGGAAATAGAAATCATTTTTGAATGTCAATTCTGACATGACACATTGGCTGAGCTATAGCTATGCCACATGAAAGGTGAGCCGTTAGTTTAAAATTTTGCATTCATTTCATGGTCATTTTCCGTGATCATTTTCTCAGATTATTTTTCCCATATATTTTCTTTGAAATACTAGAAGTACATTGTAAGTACTACTAATGCTCTGATCCTGATATATGAATCAGAAATTTTATTTTTATAAGAAATTATAAGAAATGTGCACCCAAAAGTTGCCCTGTCACTTCATTAGCTTCATTCTTGTTATTTCAAAAACAAATCAAAATGTAAAAGATGCTATACTATTTGGTATGCTATTCAAAAACAAAGGAGGGGGGGGAGAAAGAGAGAAAGCATTTTAAGAATATCTTTATACCATTCTCATTTCAATTGAGCAATTTGGATTTGATGCTCTTTTACTTTATTTTCTCTGAATATTTTGATTATCCTCTGTTGTTTTTCTTTTCATACATTTTGAAGTAAGATTATTTTCTTATTACGTTTTATCATTATTTTTAACCTATTATGAGACGTTTATCTTTGATTACTAAGTATGAAGATCATTTTCATCATTATCAAATTATTAATAAGTTGAGAGTAAAATCTTCATTGTTGTTGACAATGACACTTACTTTTTACATCCAAAGTTCTTGCAATATGTTTTGGATGTCTATTTTGAATCACTTGAAGTATCATTTGATGATGCTACATGATTTTCATATTTTTGAGTCAGAATTTTTTTATATTTTTATATCACTCGCCCTTCATCTTATTTTTTTAACACAAAAAGGGGGATATGTAGCATTCCAAGCATATTCACATCTAAGAAATATAACTGATATATGGATATTGTGTCTTCAGACACAAGGTTTGAACTCTGACATTTGTGGGTGGACTCTTGACCTAGCCATGCAAACTCATTAACATTTGGTGCAGACTCGAATTCCTTGGTAAAAGGGCCTGTTGAGGTCAACACACCCAAAAGGTGTCATCATTACCTTCCCATCAAATCTGAATTATCTATGCTTTCTTACCTGGTCATTGATCCTGGCTATCCCCAAGAATGCCTGGGGTAAAGGCGTGATTCCCTCTCTTGTTCCAGGGATCTTAAAGCTTCACTAGTGTCTCTTTACTAAGGCTTCTCTTGCCCACGTGCTTTCTATCTCGGAATCCGTACTTCCACCTGTCTGCAAGCTTCTCATATTTTCCTTTAATTCTTTGACCAAGGAAAATGCCATAGGGGATCCCGCCTGCCCTATCTATTCCTTTGACTTGTCTCTGTCTGTCATTCTTCACCCATATTCTCAGACTCCTTGCTCCTTCTTCTCCAGTCCCAACCCACAAAGGAAAAATCCCTTTTTGTGACCACCACTACCAGGTTACAGACACCCTCATTCACAGGTCGCCCTGGCACCAACCCTGCAACCATATGTCTATGTGGCAGGCATCTTGGATTATATATCCCGAAGACTATGCACAATCAGAACCAGGGAAAGACAAGGATTCCCTCTCATCTCGAGATAAAGACTTTTTCTTTAACTATTGAAGATCTGACAACTTCTTGTAATCCTGGCTATACGTGGGTAATATGATATGTCCATGCAGCTGTCCTATGATTACTGTCACATTAATTCAGGATCACTAAGGAGTGAAGATCATTTTCTTATTATTTTATATTATTACTTGCGATCTTTGATGATGAAAATTGTTACGCTTGACTTTGCTAAATGGAAATGAAGATCATACTTATCATTTTTACAGCATTATGGCTAAGTGACGTTTCATTTTGATATTTGATTGTGAATTCATTTTTGATTCTTTATCTGACTACGCTCACTAGTATTGCTGTTTGTTGACTAAGTTTAAAATTTTGTTGTAAAAGGTTACCCTCTTATTTTATTTCTGTAAAAAAAAAAGGGGGGGGGGATATGCAACCTACCAGGCATGGGGGTATGGTTGATGTATTAAGTACTTGATCAGATCCATTCATGATCAATGTATCAGCAGTTCTAAAGGCAAGAGAATTCCTGGGCCTCAGCCACAAAGGTCTAGCCCTCACCTTGTCAAACCTCATTCCTCTGAAAAGCTCATGTCAGGAGAATCCCCACCTACTCCGACCTTGTCATTGTCTATCCAACCAAAGGTAAGAACTACATGCTATGTCACGTATTCATTGATCACCTCTCAATCCACAATAAAGGCTGGGGTGAGGCGCACTGCTTTTTCTCTTGTTTCCTGCAACCTAGGAGTTCTCCCTGCTGTCTCTATTTATCTGTCCTAGATGCACTCTTGGCCACATGCTTTCTATGTTGGAACTCTTACTTCCGCTTGGTCTCTTATGTCTCAGATTTTCCTTTCATTATTTTTCTAAGGAAAATAGTATCAGGGGCCATCGCCGCTGCCCATTTCAATTCACTTCTCTGTGTCTCTTGATTTATCACCCATTTTCTCTGACTCCTTTCTCCTTCTCGAGCCCACACCCACTAAGGAAATAGATTATGTAGCAGCCACAGGTTGGGCTCTTATCCCAGGTTTCACAAAGATATATCATCTCACTTTTCACTGACCTAATCTGGGTCACCATGACCATACGTGAAACATATGGGTATCGAAGGCTAAGATTCACGTGTCTTCCCTTTTGGCACCTGGGTTTCAGGACCCCAGCCCCAGGAGTTCCTGTTCACTCTCCCCCCCACCCCAGGAATTCCTCTCCACTCCCCCTACCTTAAAGTGTATAAAAAGCCTGCTAATCACAGCCTTAGAGAAAGCACTTTAGGTGCTCAGCACCAAGCTATATTTTGCTCAATAAAGTACCTCTTGTGTGTTGCATTACCGTGTGTGTGTGTGTGTGTGTGTGTGTGTGTGTGTATGTGTGTATGTGTGTCCTCCATGGAATACGAGCCAGAACCGGACATAACACCTTCAACCCAAAAGGCAGGAGTCCTAGACATGGAACAGAAGAGCTGCCTTAAAGCTACTGCTGCTGCTGCTGCTCTTTATGCTATAGCTGACGGCTCTGTGGCATCACATTCTGAGGGAGAGCCAAGAACACAAGGTACACAAACCCAAGAGTGACCAGGCTACCCTACAGGTTCCAGCCATCTCTCTATATAGGCAGGCACTGATGCCAGCCTATATAGGAAACTGATCAATTTAAGTCATCAGTGGTTGTTCATGTTCAAAGTAATTCAGGCCCTCCTATGGCTGCTAGCTTGGCAGCACCATCTGCTCAGTCATTTCCCCTGGAGACAGGGTCAGTGCCACCTCAATGGGCAGAGCAATGAACTAGAGTGAGGGCTTCAGGCAGCTGGAGAGCAGAAAGAACTTCCTTAATCATTTCTGCATCAGCTATGGAAGGAGAATACTGAGAGGACAGGGTGGGAGGCAGGTGTGTGACTGCTCCAAGGCAAAGTGGGCCACTCATGGCCAAGGTCCACTCATATGTAGGCCTATGACATAAGCATGTGTACGAGGCTTGGGGTCAAAGAGGAGACTTGCACATAGCTGTAAAAGCTTAATCCAAACCCATTAAAAAAAAAAAAAAAACCTTCCTCGGATGCCATACCAATATGTGGCCTAAAGAGGGAGACCAAGAGGCGAAGGGAGGTGGGGGGAGGGGGAGCTGAGCACCTGAGGAAGTTGGGGACCTGGGAGAGGGGATACTGAAGGAGGGGACTTTCTGGTGGGTGTCCCCACAGAGAGGAGGGGCAGTGTGGGAGGCGGGCAATTGAGAGGGAAGGGGCAGCTTTCAGGGGCAGGAGGGGCAGGCCTGACTAGGGAGCTGACCAGTACATGCAGCAGGCGGGACTAATGAAGAACCCAGAGGAAGACACAGGGGGCGGGTCCGCAGCAGCGGCAGCCACTCCCAAAGCCTCCTCCCCTCAGCTGGGGTGCCACATGTGACCAATGCTGCTCCCCTACCTCACACCTTCCACAAGCAACTTCCCATCCTTTGCCATGGCCGACCTTAATGCTAGGCACAGCGACACAGGGAGGCTCTGACAGAAAAGGCGGGAACTTTCCGCTCCCCTCCCCCTCCACCACGTGCCACCTGCCTGCCCCTGCGCGCCTGGGCTCCAAGCCTCCTGGCCTGCCTTTTACTCTGCGCATGCGTAGCTCTTCCACACACCTCCTTCCTCCACCCCACCCCCCACCCTTCAGCTGGACTCCTTGCTTTTGCCACACTCTGCAATTGGGGTTCGGGCTCCAAACGCACATTAAGGGATACACCACCAGCAGCCACGGAAAATGGCTCAGCCCCCCCACACCTCCGACCCGGGACTGGCCTTGCCTCACATCTATCCCTTACAAAAAGCCCAGGTTCAGTGGAGGCAAAACAAAAAACAAAAACCTATTTGGTATTGACCTACAATGCCCAAAGGAGTCCCAGTGTTCCCCTTCGCCTTCCAAAGGGGGAGACCTGTCTAAAGAAGCTTCGCCAAAAACAAAGAAAAAACCCGCAAATCACATGGCCCGCAATCGCCAAAGCAGTCCCCAAAGGGGAGACTGTGGTAGGTCACCAGAGGAGCTATTCAGCTGCTGCTGCTGCTCCTCTTGACAGACAACTCCCTCCCAATTAGGCAATTTAATACTAAGAAATGCCTGGCATAACCTGGAATATGCTTTAAAGAAGTTTCTAATACATTCAAATTTTAAATATGTGCGAATTATAAAAAATTTCTTAAGCAGGACACAAGAGCAGCAAAAATAAAAAATTGGCTGAGATTATTTCAACCACCTGGATGCAGTTCAGAAACTTTTTATGAGGCATATTAATGTGACTTCATCCAGAAAGCAAATTATTGATAATTAGTATAGCTTCAATTATAAAAATCAGACACTCTCAGCAGAGTGGACACATGGTTGGAAGGAGTCAATCTGTTAACCAACCAGGAGTTAATTATCAAGGTTATGGGGCAATTTGATAGCCAGTAACATGATTTATTGGTGATTTAAAATGGGCAATACTGCCACTCACTCAAACAACAGATATTGAAGCTGATCATAATATTAATTTAAAACCTATGATAATAATGCAAATTCAAATGCTACCTGCTCAATGTGACCTATTTTTACAGTGAAATTTTATAACAGTTTATGAATGAAACTAATAACTCTAGTCACAGTATTGAAATCTTTTTGGTTATGAATTTAACTATTATAGGTTAACTATAACACCTATGCAACTGCCTGATAAAGCTGCGCATACTTTTACAACCTCAGACAGTGCTATAATGTTAATGATTACACAAGATAAATTTTTGCATAGAGCAAAAAATTGTGTGCAAATAGACAAATGCTTAAGATCACAGCACAAGTTGGTAAAATCATACGTGATTTAAGGTATGATGTTTTTATGATTATGTTGTGTGGAAAAGCAAAGATTAAGCATCTATGTATGCGGTCTTGCAAAGTCAAGAGTAAAACGTTTCAAAGCCAGTGCAAAATGTTGTGGATTATGTTCACCTCTGAAAAAATATCCACTACATGTTTTGGAACAAAGGATGCATGCTCCTGAGAGCAAAAGTTAAACACTGAAAGGGGATGGGAGATAGTTACTCTCCTGGTTTATGGCATTAAGCTCAAATGAAGAAGTGAGCAAAGTGATTACAGAACTTATAAATAATTGTGCACAGTTGTCTATTCCAAACATCTTGGGATAGCAGTGCTTTTAATAGCAATACATGGGCTGAATTGGATAGCTCATGGCTTATTTGCAAGCTATGGCAAAAAGAGCTCAAAGGAATTGATAAGCCCCAAGGTTCAAAAACTGAAGGTATGTATGTTCAGTTATTTTCTAACTTTATAAGAGCCAATGAGGCTTTCATTTGGGGTCGAGATTTTCTGTTTATTTCCTCAGATACAAGAAGTCAATGGAGGATGACCCGGATCATCGGAGGATGATCCGATGGCAAGAAAATCTGACCAGAAAAAGGACAGACTGCAGAGGTGTCTGGCACAGGACACCTGGAAAAACAGCAAATGAGCTGGAAAGACCATCACTGCCCTATAGGCATATCTAACACACTATCCACGCACATGTCATTGTATAAAAAACAATTTACCTACAGAAGTATTTCGTTAAGTCCCTGACAGATAGTCTGTGCTACAGATATCTGGGTATTTGTTATAAGATCAAACGTTATCACATACCTGGAAATTTCAAATGGTATTGGCATAACAGGTAACTTAAAATTACTTTTGTGGAATTGTTCCACGTTACCCAATATGATCAAATATCAAATGGTACAATTGGGAAGGTTATGACAGTAAAATAAATACTGTCCAATTGCACTACAAATTGTTACTATCATCCAAAATGGATATATGATTATTGTCGTCAAGGGTACATTATATTGGCAAACAACAGCATGTCTTTCTTCGTATCAGACTTATCTAACAGTCAATTTTGTTCAGCTGTGGCATTTCAACTTTCATAAGAAAGAAGGTTGGAAATGGTATCACTAACCATCTATCTCTTCTACACTCTAAAACGAACATAAGTTACAACTATGCAATAACAGTTTGAATGTCATGCTAAAGATTACATTGTAGGATATATCTGAATTGGGTTGAATATTACCAAGAAATTAAGACTGTGAGGGACCCAAGGGGATGATAACGTTGGGTCGAGGTCTTGTCTGTATGTTGACAGATAGTGGAAACATCTGATCACCCACAGAACACATAATGCCAGCCAACGGAAGACCCAATTTTTCAAACATTGCCAATGTTATATTCTTGGTTATATTCAATTCTTCTTTTATACAGAAGTAGAGACTTAAAGAAGGCTGATATAAGAAATATGCAGCGAGAATTTGCCGTGTCACTTCATTATCTTCATTCTTGTTATTTCAACAACAAATCAGAATGTAATGTTTATGGGAATATTGGTACTTGTTAAGAATTTGCACTAATTGTTGCATTTATAGTTGTGTAAAAGTTTTACAATGTCAATCTTGGTCAACATAGATTAGGGAAATAGAAATCATTTTTGAATGTAAATTCTGACATGACACATTGGCTCAGCTACAGCTATGCCACATGAAAGGTGAGCCATTAGTTTAAAATTTTGCATTCAATTCATGGTCATTTTCCATGATCATTTTTTCAGATTATTTTTCCCTTATATTTTCTTTGAAATACTAGAAGTACATTGTAAGTACTACTAATGCTCTGATCCTGATATATGAATCGGGAATTTTATTTTTGTACATACCCATAAGGCTTATATAAGAAATATGCAGGCAAAAGTTGCCGTGTCACTTCATTAGCATCATTCTTGTTATTTCAAAAACAAATCAAAATGTAATGTTTATGGGAATATTGACACTTGAATTGATGTTTGCATTAATGTTTGAAAAATGTAAAAGATGCTAATCTATTTGGTATGCTATTCAAAAACAAAGGGGCGGGGGAGAAAGAGAGAAAGCATTTTAAGAATATCTTTATACCATTCTCATTTCAATTGAGCAATTTGGATTTGATGCTCTTTTACTTTATTTTCTCTGAATATTTTGATTATCCTATGTTGTTTTTCTTTTCATACATTTTGAAGTAAGATTATTTTCTTATTACTTTTTATCATTATTTTTAACCTATTATGAGACGTTTATCTTTGATTACTAAGTATGAAGATCATTTTCATCATTATCAAATTATTAATAAGTTGAGAGTAAAATCTTCATTGTTGTTGACAATGACACTTACTTTTTACATCCAAAGTTCTTGCAATATGTTTTGGATGTCTATTTTGAATCACTTGAAGTATCATTTGATGATGCTACATGATTTTCATATTTTTGAGTCAGAATTTTTTTTATATTTTTATATCACTCGCCCTTCATCTTATTTTTTTAACACAAAAAGGGGGATATGTAGCATTCCAAGCATATTCACATCTAAGAAATATAACTGATATATGGATATTGTGTCTTCAGACACAAGGTTTGAACTCTGACATTTGTGGGTGGACTCTTGACCTAGCCATGCAAACTCATTAACATTTGGTGCAGACTCGAATTCCTTGGTAAAAGGGCCTGTTGAGGTCAACACACCCAAAAGGTGTCATCATTACCTTCCCATCAAATCTGAATTATCTATGCTTTCTTACCTGGTCATTGATCCTGGCTATCCCCAAGAATGCCTGGGGTAAAGGCGTGATTCCCTCTCTTGTTCCAGGGATCTTAAAGCTTCACTAGTGTCTCTTTACTAAGGCTTCTCTTGCCCACGTGCTTTCTATCTCGGAATCCGTACTTCCACGTGTCTGCAAGCTTCTCATATTTTCCTTTAATTCTTTGACCAAGGAAAATGCCATAGGGGATCCCGCCTGCCCTATCTATTCCTTTGACTTGTCTCTGTCTGTCATTCTTCACCCATATTCTCAGACTCCTTGCTCCTTCTTCTCCAGTCCCAACCCACAAAGGAAAAATCCCTTTTTGTGACCACCACTACCAGGTTACAGACACCCTCATTCACAGGTCGCCCTGGCACCAACCCTGCAACCATATGTCTATGTGGCAGGCATCTTGGATTATATATCCCGAAGACTATGCACAATCAGAACCAGGGAAAGACAAGGATTCCCTCTCATCTCGAGATAAAGACTTTTTCTTTAACTATTGAAGATCTGGCAACTTCTTGTAATCCTGGCTATACGTGGGTAATATGATATGTCCATGCAGCTGTCCTATGATTACTGTCACATTAATTCAGGATCACTAAGGAGTGAAGATCATTTTCTTATTATTTTATATTATTACTTGCGATCTTTGATGATGAAAATTGTTACGCTTGACTTTGCTAAATGGAAATGAAGATCATACTTATCATTTTTACAGCATTATGGCTAAGTGACGTTTCATTTTGATATTTGATTGTGAATTCATTTTTGATTCTTTATCTGACTACGCTCACTAGTATTCCTGTTTGTTGACTAAGTTTAAAATTTTGTTGTAAAAGGTTACCCTCTTATTTTATTTCTGTAAAAAAAATAGGGGGGGGGGGATATGCAACCTACCAGGCATGGGGGTATGGTTGATGTATTAAGTACTTGATCAGATCCATTCATGATCAATGTATCAGCAGTTCTAAAGGCAAGAGAATTCCTGGGCCTCAGCCACAAAGGTCTAGCCCTCACCTTGTCAAACCTCATTCCTCTGAAAAGCTCATGTCAGGAGAATCCCCACCTACTCCGACCTTGTCATTGTCTATCCAACCAAAGGTAAGAACTACATGCTATGTCACGTATTCATTGATCACCTCTCAATCCACAATAAAGGCTGGGGTGAGGCGCACTGCTTTTTCTCTTGTTTCCTGCAACCTAGGAGTTCTCCCTGCTGTCTCTATTTATCTGTCCTAGCTGCACTCTTGGCCACATGCTTTCTATGTTGGAACTCTTACTTCCGCTTGGTCTCTTATATCTCAGATTTTCCTTTCATTATTTTTCTAAGGAAAATAGTATCAGGGGCCATCGCCGCTGCCCATTTCAATTCACTTCTCTGTGTCTCTTGATTTATCACCCATTTTCTCTGACTCCTTTCTCCTTCTCGAGCCCACACCCACTAAGGAAATAGATTATGTAGCAGCCACAGGTTGGGCTCTTATCCCAGGTTTCACAAAGATATATCATCTCACTTTTCACTGACCTAATCTGGGTCACCATGACCATACGTGAAACATATGGGTATCGAAGGCTAAGATTCACGTGTCTTCCCTTTTGGCACCTGGGTTTCAGGACCCCAGCCCCAGGAGTTCCTGTTCACTCTCCCCCCCACCCCAGGAATTCCTCTCCACTCCCCCTACCTTAAAGTGTATAAAAAGCCTGCTAATCACAGCCTTAGAGAAAGCACTTTAGGTGCTCAGCACCAAGCTATATTTTGCTCAATAAAGTACCTCTTGTGTGTTGCATTACCGTGTGTGTGTGTGTGTGTGTGTGTGTGTGTGTATGTGTGTATGTGTGTCCTCCATGGAATACGAGCCAGAACCGGACATAACACCTTCAACCCAAAAGGCAGGAGTCCTAGACATGGAACAGAAGAGCTGCCTTAAAGCTACTGCTGCTGCTGCTGCTCTTTATGCTATAGCTGACGGCTCTGTGGCATCACATTCTGAGGGAGAGCCAAGAACACAAGGTACACAAACCCAAGAGTGACCAGGCTACCCTACAGGTTCCAGCCATCTCTCTATATAGGCAGGCACTGATGCCAGCCTATATAGGAAACTGATCAATTTAAGTCATCAGTGGTTGTTCATGTTCAAAGTAATTCAGGCCCTCCTATGGCTGCTAGCTTGGCAGCACCATCTGCTCAGTCATTTCCCCTGGAGACAGGGTCAGTGCCACCTCAATGGGCAGAGCAATGAACTAGAGTGAGGGCTTCAGGCAGCTGGAGAGCAGAAAGAACTTCCTTAATCATTTCTGCATCAGCTATGGAAGGAGAATACTGAGAGGACAGGGTGGGAGGCAGGTGTGTGACTGCTCCAAGGCAAAGTGGGCCACTCATGGCCAAGGTCCACTCATATGTAGGCCTATGACATAAGCATGTGTACGAGGCTTGGGGTCAAAGAGGAGACTTGCACATAGCTGTAAAAGCTTATTCCAAACCCATTAAAAAAAAAAAAAAACCCTCCTCGGATGCCATACCAATATGTGGCCTAAAGAGGGAGACCAAGAGGCGAAGGGAGGTGGGGGGAGGGGGAGCTGAGCACCTGAGGAAGTTGGGGACCTGGGAGAGGGGATACTGAAGGAGGGGACTTTCTGGTGGGTGTCCCCACAGAGAGGAGGGGCAGTGTGGGAGGCGGGCAATTGAGAGGGAGGGGGCAGCTTTCAGGGGCAGGAGGGGCAGGCCTGACTAGGGAGCTGACCAGTACATGCAGCAGGCGGGACTAATGAAGAACCCAGAGGAAGACACAGGGGGCGGGTCCGCAGCAGCGGCAGCCACTCCCAAAGCCTCCTCCCCTCAGCTGGGGTGCCGCATGTGACCAATGCTGCTCCCCTACCTCACACCTTCCACAAGCAACTTCCCATCCTTTGCCATGGCCGACCTTAATGCTAGGCACAGCGACACAGGGAGGCTCTGACAGAAAAGGCGGGAACTTTCCGCTCCCCTCCCCCTCCACCACGTGCCACCTGCCTGCCCCTGCGCGCCTGCGCTCCAAGCCTCCTGGCCTGCCTTTTACTCTGCGCATGCGTAGCTCTTCCACACACCTCCTTCCTCCACCCCACCCCCCACCCTTCAGCTGGACTCCTTGCTTTTGCCACACTCTGCAATTGGGGTTCGGGCTCCAAACGCACATTAAGGGATACACCACCAGCAGCCACGGAAAATGGCTCAGCCCCCCCACACCTCCGACCCGGGACTGGCCTTGCCTCACATCTATCCCTTACAAAAAGCCCAGGTTCAGTGGAGGCAAAACAAAAAACAAAAACCTATTTGGTATTGACCTACAATGCCCAAAGGAGTCCCAGTGTTCCCCTTCGCCTTCCAAAGGGGGAGACCTGTCTAAAGAAGCTTCGCCAAAAACAAAGAAAAAACCCGCAAATCACATGGCCCGCAATCGCCAAAGCAGTCCCCAAAGGGGAGACTGTGGTAGGTCACCAGAGGAGCTATTCAGCTGCTGCTGCTGCTCCTCTTGACAGACAACTCCCTCCCAATTAGGCAATTTAATACTAAGAAATGCCTGGCATAACCTGGAATATGCTTTAAAGAAGTTTCTAATACATTCAAATTTTAAATATGTGCGAATTATAAAAAATTTCTTAAGCAGGACACAAGAGCAGCAAAAATAAAAAATTGGCTGAGATTATTTCAACCACCTGGATGCAGTTCAGAAACTTTTTATGAGGCATATTAATGTGACTTCATCCAGAAAGCAAATTATTGATAATTAGTATAGCTTCAATTATAAAAATCAGACACTCTCAGCAGAGTGGACACATGGTTGGAAGGAGTCAATCTGTTAACCAACCAGGAGTTAATTATCAAGGTTATGGAGCAATTTGATAGCCAGTAACATGATTTATTGGTGATTTAAAATGGGCAATACTGCCACTCACTCAAACAACAGATATTGAAGCTGATCATAATATTAATTTAAAACCTATGATAATAATGCAAATTCAAATGCTACCTGCTCAATGTGACCTATTTTTACAGTGAAATTTTATAACAGTTTATGAATGAAACTAATAACTCTAGTCACAGTATTGAAATCTTTTTGGTTATGAATTTAACTATTATAGGTTAACTATAACACCTATGCAACTGCCTGATAAAGCTGCGCATACTTTTACAACCTCAGACAGTGCTATAATGTTAATGATTTACACAAGATAAATTTTTGCATAGAGCAAAAAATTGTGTGCAAATAGACAAATGCTTAAGATCACAGCACAAGTTGGTAAAATCATACGTGATTTAAGGTATGATGTTTTTATGATTATGTTGTGTGGAAAAGCAAAGATTAAGCATCTATGTATGCGGTCTTGCAAAGTCAAGAGTAAAACGTTTCAAAGCCAGTGCAAAATGTTGTGGATTATGTTCACCTCTGAAAAAATATCCACTACATGTTTTGGAACAAAGGATGCATGCTCCTGAGAGCAAAAGTTAAACACTGAAAGGGGATGGGAGATAGTTACTCTCCTGGTTTATGGCATTAAGCTCAAATGAAGAAGTGAGCAAAGTGATTACAGAACTTATAAATAATTGTGCACAGTTGTCTATTCCAAACATCTTGGGATAGCAGTGCTTTTAATAGCAATACATGGGCTGAATTGGATAGCTCATGGCTTATTTGCAAGCTATGGCAAAAAGAGCTCAAAGGAATTGATAAGCCCCAAGGTTCAAAAACTGAAGGTATGTATGTTCAGTTATTTTCTAACTTTATAAGAGCCAATGAGGCTTTCATTTGGGGTCGAGATTTTCTGTTTATTTCCTCAGATACAAGAAGTCAATGGAGGATGACCCGGATCATCGGAGGATGATCCGATGGCAAGAAAATCTGACCAGAAAAAGGACAGACTGCAGAGGTGTCTGGCACAGGACACCTGGAAAAACTGCAAATGAGCTGGAAAGACCATCACTGCCCTATAGGCATATCTAACACACTATCCACGCACATGTCATTGTATAAAAAACAATTTACCTACAGAAGTATTTCGTTAAGTCCCTGACAGATAGTCTGTGCTACAGATATCTGGGTATTTGTTATAAGATCAAACGTTATCACATACCTGGAAATTTCAAATGGTATTGGCATAACAGGTAACTTAAAATTACTTTTGTGGAATTGTTCCACGTTACCCAATATGATCAAATATCAAATGGTACAATTGGGAAGGTTATGACAGTAAAATAAATACTGTCCAATTGCACTACAAATTGTTACTATCATCCAAAATGGATATATGATTATTGTCGTCAAGGGTACATTATATTGGCAAACAACAGCATGTCTTTCTTCGTATCAGACTTATCTAACAGTCAATTTTGTTCAGCTGTGGCATTTCAACTTTCATAAGAAAGAAGGTTGGAAATGGTATCACTAACCATCTATCTCTTCTACACTCTAAAACGAACATAAGTTACAACTATGCAATAACAGTTTGAATGTCATGCTAAAGATTACATTGTAGGATATATCTGAATTGGGTTGAATATTACCAAGAAATTAAGACTGTGAGGGACCCAAGGGGATGATAACGTTGGGTCGAGGTCTTGTCTGTATGTTGACAGATAGTGGAAACATCTGATCACCCACAGAACACATAATGCCAGCCAACGGAAGACCCAATTTTTCAAACATTGCCAATGTTATATTCTTGGTTATATTCAATTCTTCTTTTATACAGAAGTAGAGACTTAAAGAAGGCTGATATAAGAAATATGCAGCGAGAATTTGCCGTGTCACTTCATTATCTTCATTCTTGTTATTTCAACAACAAATCAGAATGTAATGTTTATGGGAATATTGGTACTTGTTAAGAATTTGCACTAATTGTTGCATTTATAGTTGTGTAAAAGTTTTACAATGTCAATCTTGGTCAACATAGATTAGGGAAATAGAAATCATTTTTGAATGTAAATTCTGACATGACACATTGGCTCAGCTACAGCTATGCCACATGAAAGGTGAGCCATTAGTTTAAAATTTTGCATTCAATTCATGGTCATTTTCCATGATCATTTTTTCAGATTATTTTTCCCTTATATTTTCTTTGAAATACTAGAAGTACATTGTAAGTACTACTAATGCTCTGATCCTGATATATGAATCGGGAATTTTATTTTTGTACATACCCATAAGGCTTATATAAGAAATATGCAGGCAAAAGTTGCCGTGTCACTTCATTAGCATCATTCTTGTTATTTCAAAAACAAATCAAAATGTAATGTTTATGGGAATATTGACACTTGAATTGATGTTTGCATTAATGTTTGAAAAATGTAAAAGATGCTAATCTATTTGGTATGCTATTCAAAAACAAAGGGGCGGGGGAGAAAGAGAGAAAGCATTTTAAGAATATCTTTATACCATTCTCATTTCAATTGAGCAATTTGGATTTGATGCTCTTTTACTTTATTTTCTCTGAATATTTTGATTATCCTATGTTGTTTTTCTTTTCATACATTTTGAAGTAAGATTATTTTCTTATTACTTTTTATCATTATTTTTAACCTATTATGAGACGTTTATCTTTGATTACTAAGTATGAAGATCATTTTCATCATTATCAAATTATTAATAAGTTGAGAGTAAAATCTTCATTGTTGTTGACAATGACACTTACTTTTTACATCCAAAGTTCTTGCAATATGTTTTGGATGTCTATTTTGAATCACTTGAAGTATCATTTGATGATGCTACATGATTTTCATATTTTTGAGTCAGAATTTTTTTTATATTTTTATATCACTCGCCCTTCATCTTATTTTTTTAACACAAAAAGGGGGATATGTAGCATTCCAAGCATATTCACATCTAAGAAATATAACTGATATATGGATATTGTGTCTTCAGACACAAGGTTTGAACTCTGACATTTGTGGGTGGACTCTTGACCTAGCCATGCAAACTCATTAACATTTGGTGCAGACTCGAATTCCTTGGTAAAAGGGCCTGTTGAGGTCAACACACCCAAAAGGTGTCATCATTACCTTCCCATCAAATCTGAATTATCTATGCTTTCTTACCTGGTCATTGATCCTGGCTATCCCCAAGAATGCCTGGGGTAAAGGCGTGATTCCCTCTCTTGTTCCAGGGATCTTAAAGCTTCACTAGTGTCTCTTTACTAAGGCTTCTCTTGCCCACGTGCTTTCTATCTCGGAATCCGTACTTCCACCTGTCTGCAAGCTTCTCATATTTTCCTTTAATTCTTTGACCAAGGAAAATGCCATAGGGGATCCCGCCTGCCCTATCTATTCCTTTGACTTGTCTCTGTCTGTCATTCTTCACCCATATTCTCAGACTCCTTGCTCCTTCTTCTCCAGTCCCAACCCACAAAGGAAAAATCCCTTTTTGTGACCACCACTACCAGGTTACAGACACCCTCATTCACAGGTCGCCCTGGCACCAACCCTGCAACCATATGTCTATGTGGCAGGCATCTTGGATTATATATCCCGAAGACTATGCACAATCAGAACCAGGGAAAGACAAGGATTCCCTCTCATCTCGAGATAAAGACTTTTTCTTTAACTATTGAAGATCTGGCAACTTCTTGTAATCCTGGCTATACGTGGGTAATATGATATGTCCATGCAGCTGTCCTATGATTACTGTCACATTAATTCAGGATCACTAAGGAGTGAAGATCATTTTCTTATTATTTTATATTATTACTTGCGATCTTTGATGATGAAAATTGTTACGCTTGACTTTGCTAAATGGAAATGAAGATCATACTTATCATTTTTACAGCATTATGGCTAAGTGACGTTTCATTTTGATATTTGATTGTGAATTCATTTTTGATTCTTTATCTGACTACGCTCACTAGTATTCCTGTTTGTTGACTAAGTTTAAAATTTTGTTGTAAAAGGTTACCCTCTTATTTTATTTCTGTAAAAAAAATAGGGGGGGGGGATATGCAACCTACCAGGCATGGGGGTATGGTTGATGTATTAAGTACTTGATCAGATCCATTCATGATCAATGTATCAGCAGTTCTAAAGGCAAGAGAATTCCTGGGCCTCAGCCACAAAGGTCTAGCCCTCACCTTGTCAAACCTCATTCCTCTGAAAAGCTCATGTCAGGAGAATCCCCACCTACTCCGACCTTGTCATTGTCTATCCAACCAAAGGTAAGAACTACATGCTATGTCACGTATTCATTGATCACCTCTCAATCCACAATAAAGGCTGGGGTGAGGCGCACTGCTTTTTCTCTTGTTTCCTGCAACCTAGGAGTTCTCCCTGCTGTCTCTATTTATCTGTCCTAGATGCACTCTTGGCCACATGCTTTCTATGTTGGAACTCTTACTTCCGCTTGGTCTCTTATGTCTCAGATTTTCCTTTCATTATTTTTCTAAGGAAAATAGTATCAGGGGCCATCGCCGCTGCCCATTTCAATTCACTTCTCTGTGTCTCTTGATTTATCACCCATTTTCTCTGACTCCTTTCTCCTTCTCGAGCCCACACCCACTAAGGAAATAGATTATGTAGCAGCCACAGGTTGGGCTCTTATCCCAGGTTTCACAAAGATATATCATCTCACTTTTCACTGACCTAATCTGGGTCACCATGACCATACGTGAAACATATGGGTATCGAAGGCTAAGATTCACGTGTCTTCCCTTTTGGCACCTGGGTTTCAGGACCCCAGCCCCAGGAGTTCCTGTTCACTCTCCCCCCCACCCCAGGAATTCCTCTCCACTCCCCCTACCTTAAAGTGTATAAAAAGCCTGCTAATCACAGCCTTAGAGAAAGCACTTTAGGTGCTCAGCACCAAGCTATATTTTGCTCAATAAAGTACCTCTTGTGTGTTGCATTACCGTGTGTGTGTGTGTGTGTGTGTGTGTGTGTGTGTATGTGTGTATGTGTGTCCTCCATGGAATACGAGCCAGAACCGGACATAACACCTTCAACCCAAAAGGCAGGAGTCCTAGACATGGAACAGAAGAGCTGCCTTAAAGCTACTGCTGCTGCTGCTGCTCTTTATGCTATAGCTGACGGCTCTGTGGCATCACATTCTGAGGGAGAGCCAAGAACACAAGGTACACAAACCCAAGAGTGACCAGGCTACCCTACAGGTTCCAGCCATCTCTCTATATAGGCAGGCACTGATGCCAGCCTATATAGGAAACTGATCAATTTAAGTCATCAGTGGTTGTTCATGTTCAAAGTAATTCAGGCCCTCCTATGGCTGCTAGCTTGGCAGCACCATCTGCTCAGTCATTTCCCCTGGAGACAGGGTCAGTGCCACCTCAATGGGCAGAGCAATGAACTAGAGTGAGGGCTTCAGGCAGCTGGAGAGCAGAAAGAACTTCCTTAATCATTTCTGCATCAGCTATGGAAGGAGAATACTGAGAGGACAGGGTGGGAGGCAGGTGTGTGACTGCTCCAAGGCAAAGTGGGCCACTCATGGCCAAGGTCCACTCATATGTAGGCCTATGACATAAGCATGTGTACGAGGCTTGGGGTCAAAGAGGAGACATGCACATAGCTGTAAAAGCTTATTCCAAACCCATTAAAAAAAAAAAAAAACCTTCCTCGGATGCCATACCAATATGTGGCCTAAAGAGGGAGACCAAGAGGCGAAGGGAGGTGGGGGGAGGGGGAGCTGAGCACCTGAGGAAGTTGGGGACCTGGGAGAGGGGATACTGAAGGAGGGGACTTTCTGGTGGGTGTCCCCACAGAGAGGAGGGGCAGTGTGGGAGGCGGGCAATTGAGAGGGAGGGGGCAGCTTTCAGGGGCAGGAGGGGCAGGCCTGACTAGGGAGCTGACCAGTACATGCAGCAGGCGGGACTAATGAAGAACCCAGAGGAAGACACAGGGGGCGGGTCCGCAGCAGCGGCAGCCACTCCCAAAGCCTCCTCCCCTCAGCTGGGGTGCCGCATGTGACCAATGCTGCTCCCCTACCTCACACCTTCCACACGCAACTTCCCGTCCTTTGCCATGGCCGACCTTAATGCTAGGCACAGCGACACAGGGAGGCTCTGACAGAAAAGGCGGGAACTTTCCGCTCCCCTCCCCCTCCACCACGTGCCACCTGCCTGCCCCTGCGCGCCTGCGCTCCAAGCCTCCTGGCCTGCCTTTTACTCTGCGCATGCGTAGCTCTTCCACACACCTCCTTCCTCCACCCCACCCCCCACCCTTCAGCTGGACTCCTTGCTTTTGCCACACTCTGCAATTGGGGTTCGGGCTCCAAACGCACATTAAGGGATACACCACCAGCAGCCACGGAAAATGGCTCAGCCCCCCCCACACCTCCGACCCGGGACTGGCCTTGCCTCACATCTATCCCTTACAAAAAGCCCAGGTTCAGTGGAGGCAAAACAAAAAACAAAAACCTATTTGGTATTGACCTACAATGCCCAAAGGAGTCCCAGTGTTCCCCTTCGCCTTCCAAAGGGGGAGACCTGTCTAAAGAAGCTTCGCCAAAAACAAAGAAAAAACCCGCAAATCACATGGCCCGCAATCGCCAAAGCAGTCCCCAAAGGGGAGACTGTGGTAGGTCACCAGAGGAGCTATTCAGCTGCTGCTGCTGCTCCTCTTGACAGACAACTCCCTCCCAATTAGGCAATTTAATACTAAGAAATGCCTGGCATAACCTGGAATATGCTTTAAAGAAGTTTCTAATACATTCAAATTTTAAATATGTGCGAATTATAAAAAATTTCTTAAGCAGGACACAAGAGCAGCAAAAATAAAAAATTGGCTGAGATTATTTCAACCACCTGGATGCAGTTCAGAAACTTTTTATGAGGCATATTAATGTGACTTCATCCAGAAAGCAAATTATTGATAATTAGTATAGCTTCAATTATAAAAATCAGACACTCTCAGCAGAGTGGACACATGGTTGGAAGGAGTCAATCTGTTAACCAACCAGGAGTTAATTATCAAGGTTATGGAGCAATTTGATAGCCAGTAACATGATTTATTGGTGATTTAAAATGGGCAATACTGCCACTCACTCAAACAACAGATATTGAAGCTGATCATAATATTAATTTAAAACCTATGATAATAATGCAAATTCAAATGCTACCTGCTCAATGTGACCTATTTTTACAGTGAAATTTTATAACAGTTTATGAATGAAACTAATAACTCTAGTCACAGTATTGAAATCTTTTTGGTTATGTATTTAACTATTATAGGTTAACTATAACACCTATGCAACTGCCTGATAAAGCTGCGCATACTTTTACAACCTCAGACAGTGCTATAATGTTAATGATTACACAAGATAAATTTTTGCATAGAGCAAAAAATTGTGTGCAAATAGACAAATGCTTAAGATCACAGCACAAGTTGGTAAAATCATACGTGATTTAAGGTATGATGTTTTTATGATTATGTTGTGTGGAAAAGCAAAGATTAAGCATCTATGTATGCGGTCTTGCAAAGTCAAGAGTAAAACGTTTCAAAGCCAGTGCAAAATGTTGTGGATTATGTTCACCTCTGAAAAAATATCCACTACATGTTTTGGAACAAAGGATGCATGCTCCTGAGAGCAAAAGTTAAACACTGAAAGGGGATGGGAGATAGTTACTCTCCTGGTTTATGGCATTAAGCTCAAATGAAGAAGTGAGCAAAGTGATTACAGAACTTATAAATAATTGTGCACAGTTGTCTATTCCAAACATCTTGGGATAGCAGTGCTTTTAATAGCAATACATGGGCTGAATTGGATAGCTCATGGCTTATTTGCAAGCTATGGCAAAAAGAGCTCAAAGGAATTGATAAGCCCCAAGGTTCAAAAACTGAAGGTATGTATGTTCAGTTATTTTCTAACTTTATAAGAGCCAATGAGGCTTTCATTTGGGGTCGAGATTTTCTGTTTATTTCCTCAGATACAAGAAGTCAATGGAGGATGACCCGGATCATCGGAGGATGATCCGATGGCAAGAAAATCTGACCAGAAAAAGGACAGACTGCAGAGGTGTCTGGCACAGGACACCTGGAAAAACTGCAAATGAGCTGGAAAGACCATCACTGCCCTATAGGCATATCTAACACACTATCCACGCACATGTCATTGTATAAAAAACAATTTACCTACAGAAGTATTTCGTTAAGTCCCTGACAGATAGTCTGTGCTACAGATATCTGGGTATTTGTTATAAGATCAAACGTTATCACATACCTGGAAATTTCAAATGGTATTGGCATAACAGGTAACTTAAAATTACTTTTGTGGAATTGTTCCACGTTACCCAATATGATCAAATATCAAATGGTACAATTGGGAAGGTTATGACAGTAAAATAAATACTGTCCAATTGCACTACAAATTGTTACTATCATCCAAAATGGATATATGATTATTGTCGTCAAGGGTACATTATATTGGCAAACAACAGCATGTCTTTCTTCGTATCAGACTTATCTAACAGTCAATTTTGTTCAGCTGTGGCATTTCAACTTTCATAAGAAAGAAGGTTGGAAATGGTATCACTAACCATCTATCTCTTCTACACTCTAAAACGAACATAAGTTACAACTATGCAATAACAGTTTGAATGTCATGCTAAAGATTACATTGTAGGATATATCTGAATTGGGTTGAATATTACCAAGAAATTAAGACTGTGAGGGACCCAAGGGGATGATAACGTTGGGTCGAGGTCTTGTCTGTATGTTGACAGATAGTGGAAACATCTGATCACCCACAGAACACATAATGCCAGCCAACGGAAGACCCAATTTTTCAAACATTGCCAATGTTATATTCTTGGTTATATTCAATTCTTCTTTTATACAGAAGTAGAGACTTAAAGAAGGCTGATATAAGAAATATGCAGCGAGAATTTGCCGTGTCACTTCATTATCTTCATTCTTGTTATTTCAACAACAAATCAGAATGTAATGTTTATGGGAATATTGGTACTTGTTAAGAATTTGCACTAATTGTTGCATTTATAGTTGTGTAAAAGTTTTACAATGTCAATCTTGGTCAACATAGATTAGGGAAATAGAAATCATTTTTGAATGTAAATTCTGACATGACACATTGGCTCAGCTACAGCTATGCCACATGAAAGGTGAGCCATTAGTTTAAAATTTTGCATTCAATTCATGGTCATTTTCCATGATCATTTTTTCAGATTATTTTTCCCTTATATTTTCTTTGAAATACTAGAAGTACATTGTAAGTACTACTAATGCTCTGATCCTGATATATGAATCGGGAATTTTATTTTTGTACATACCCATAAGGCTTATATAAGAAATATGCAGGCAAAAGTTGCCGTGTCACTTCATTAGCATCATTCTTGTTATTTCAAAAACAAATCAAAATGTAATGTTTATGGGAATATTGACACTTGAATTGATGTTTGCATTAATGTTTGAAAAATGTAAAAGATGCTAATCTATTTGGTATGCTATTCAAAAACAAAGGGGCGGGGGAGAAAGAGAGAAAGCATTTTAAGAATATCTTTATACCATTCTCATTTCAATTGAGCAATTTGGATTTGATGCTCTTTTACTTTATTTTCTCTGAATATTTTGATTATCCTATGTTGTTTTTCTTTTCATACATTTTGAAGTAAGATTATTTTCTTATTACTTTTTATCATTATTTTTAACCTATTATGAGACGTTTATCTTTGATTACTAAGTATGAAGATCATTTTCATCATTATCAAATTATTAATAAGTTGAGAGTAAAATCTTCATTGTTGTTGACAATGACACTTACTTTTTACATCCAAAGTTCTTGCAATATGTTTTGGATGTCTATTTTGAATCACTTGAAGTATCATTTGATGATGCTACATGATTTTCATATTTTTGAGTCAGAATTTTTTTTATATTTTTATATCACTCGCCCTTCATCTTATTTTTTTAACACAAAAAGGGGGATATGTAGCATTCCAAGCATATTCACATCTAAGAAATATAACTGATATATGGATATTGTGTCTTCAGACACAAGGTTTGAACTCTGACATCTGTGGGTGGACTCTTGACCTAGCCATGCAAACTCATTAACATTTGGTGCAGACTCGAATTCCTTGGTAAAAGGGCCTGTTGAGGTCAACACACCCAAAAGGTGTCATCATTACCTTCCCATCAAATCTGAATTATCTATGCTTTCTTACCTGGTCATTGATCCTGGCTATCCCCAAGAATGCCTGGGGTAAAGGCGTGATTCCCTCTCTTGTTCCAGGGATCTTAAAGCTTCACTAGTGTCTCTTTACTAAGGCTTCTCTTGCCCACGTGCTTTCTATCTCGGAATCCGTACTTCCACCTGTCTGCAAGCTTCTCATATTTTCCTTTAATTCTTTGACCAAGGAAAATGCCATAGGGGATCCCGCCTGCCCTATCTATTCCTTTGACTTGTCTCTGTCTGTCATTCTTCACCCATATTCTCAGACTCCTTGCTCCTTCTTCTCCAGTCCCAACCCACAAAGGAAAAATCCCTTTTTGTGACCACCACTACCAGGTTACAGACACCCTCATTCACAGGTCGCCCTGGCACCAACCCTGCAACCATATGTCTATGTGGCAGGCATCTTGGATTATATATCCCGAAGACTATGCACAATCAGAACCAGGGAAAGACAAGGATTCCCTCTCATCTCGAGATAAAGACTTTTTCTTTAACTATTGAAGATCTGGCAACTTCTTGTAATCCTGGCTATACGTGGGTAATATGATATGTCCATGCAGCTGTCCTATGATTACTGTCACATTAATTCAGGATCACTAAGGAGTGAAGATCATTTTCTTATTATTTTATATTATTACTTGCGATCTTTGATGATGAAAATTGTTACGCTTGACTTTGCTAAATGGAAATGAAGATCATACTTATCATTTTTACAGCATTATGGCTAAGTGACGTTTCATTTTGATATTTGATTGTGAATTCATTTTTGATTCTTTATCTGACTACGCTCACTAGTATTCCTGTTTGTTGACTAAGTTTAAAATTTTGTTGTAAAAGGTTACCCTCTTATTTTATTTCTGTAAAAAAAAAAGGGGGGGGGATATGCAACCTACCAGGCATGGGGGTATGGTTGATGTATTAAGTACTTGATCAGATCCATTCATGATCAATGTATCAGCAGTTCTAAAGGCAAGAGAATTCCTGGGCCTCAGCCACAAAGGTCTAGCCCTCACCTTGTCAAACCTCATTCCTCTGAAAAGCTCATGTCAGGAGAATCCCCACCTACTCCGACCTTGTCATTGTCTATCCAACCAAAGGTAAGAACTACATGCTATGTCACGTATTCATTGATCACCTCTCAATCCACAATAAAGGCTGGGGTGAGGCGCACTGCTTTTTCTCTTGTTTCCTGCAACCTAGGAGTTCTCCCTGCTGTCTCTATTTATCTGTCCTAGCTGCACTCTTGGCCACATGCTTTCTATGTTGGAACTCTTACTTCCGCTTGGTCTCTTATGTCTCAGATTTTCCTTTCATTATTTTTCTAAGGAAAATAGTATCAGGGGCCATCGCCGCTGCCCATTTCAATTCACTTCTCTGTGTCTCTTGATTTATCACCCATTTTCTCTGACTCCTTTCTCCTTCTCGAGCCCACACCCACTAAGGAAATAGATTATGTAGCAGCCACAGGTTGGGCTCTTATCCCAGGTTTCACAAAGATATATCATCTCACTTTTCACTGACCTAATCTGGGTCACCATGACCATACGTGAAACATATGGGTATCGAAGGCTAAGATTCACGTGTCTTCCCTTTTGGCACCTGGGTTTCAGGACCCCAGCCCCAGGAGTTTCTGTTCACTCTCCCCCCCACCCCAGGAATTCCTCTCCACTCCCCCTACCTTAAAGTGTATAAAAAGCCTGCTAATCACAGCCTTAGAGAAAGCACTTTAGGTGCTCAGCACCAAGCTATATTTTGCTCAATAAAGTACCTCTTGTGTGTTGCATTACCGTGTGTGTGTGTGTGTGTGTGTGTGTGTGTGTGTGTGTGTGTGTGTATGTGTGTCCTCCATGGAATATGAGCCAGAACCGGACATAACACCTTCAACCCAAAAGGCAGGAGTCCTAGACATGGAACAGAAGAGCTGCCTTAAAGCTACTGCTGCTGCTGCTGCTCTTTATGCTATAGCTGACGGCTCTGTGGCATCACATTCTGAGGGAGAGCCAAGAACACAAGGTACACAAACCCAAGAGTGACCAGGCTACCCTACAGGTTCCAGCCATCTCTCTATATAGGCAGGCACTGATGCCAGCCTATATAGGAAACTGATCAATTTAAGTCATCAGTGGTTGTTCATGTTCAAAGTAATTCAGGCCCTCCTATGGCTGCTAGCTTGGCAGCACCATCTGCTCAGTCATTTCCCCTGGAGACAGGGTCAGTGCCACCTCAATGGGCAGAGCAATGAACTAGAGTGAGGGCTTCAGGCAGCTGGAGAGCAGAAAGAACTTCCTTAATCATTTCTGCATCAGCTATGGAAGGAGAATACTGAGAGGACAGGGTGGGAGGCAGGTGTGTGACTGCTCCAAGGCAAAGTGGGCCACTCATGGCCAAGGTCCACTCATATGTAGGCCTATGACATAAGCATGTGTACGAGGCTTGGGGTCAAAGAGGAGACTTGCACATAGCTGTAAAAGCTTATTCCAAACCCATTTAAAAAAAAAAAAAAAACCCTCCTCGGATGCCATACCAATATGTGGCCTAAAGAGGGAGACCAAGAGGCGAAGGGAGGTGGGGGGAGGGGGAGCTGAGCACCTGAGGAAGTTGGGGACCTGGGAGAGGGGATACTGAAGGAGGGGACTTTCTGGTGGGTGTCCCCACAGAGAGGAGGGGCAGTGTGGGAGGCGGGCAATTGAGAGGGAGGGGGCAGCTTTCAGGGGCAGGAGGGGCAGGCCTGACTAGGGAGCTGACCAGTACATGCAGCAGGCGGGACTAATGAAGAACCCAGAGGAAGACACAGGGGGCGGGTCCGCAGCAGCGGCAGCCACTCCCAAAGCCTCCTCCCCTCAGCTGGGGTGCCGCATGTGACCAATGCTGCTCCCCTACCTCACACCTTCCACACGCAACTTCCCGTCCTTTGCCATGGCCGACCTTAATGCTAGGCACAGCGACACAGGGAGGCTCTGACAGAAAAGGCGGGAACTTTCCGCTCCCCTCCCCCTCCACCACGTGCCACCTGCCTGCCCCTGTGCGCCTGCGCTCCAAGCCTCCTGGCCTGCCTTTTACTCTGCGCATGCGTAGCTCTTCCACACACCTCCTTCCTCCACCCCACCCCCCACCCTTCAGCTGGACTCCTTGCTTTTGCCACACTCTGCAATTGGGGTTCGGGCTCCAAACGCACATTAAGGGATACACCACCAGCAGCCACGGAAAATGGCTCAGCCCCCCCACACCTCCGACCCGGGACTGGCCTTGCCTCACATCTATCCCTTACAAAAAGCCCAGGTTCAGTGGAGGCAAAACAAAAAACAAAAACCTATTTGGTATTGACCTACAATGCCCAAAGGAGTCCCAGTGTTCCCCTTCGCCTTCCAAAGGGGGAGACCTGTCTAAAGAAGCTTCGCCAAAAACAAAGAAAAAACCCGCAAATCACATGGCCCGCAATCGCCAAAGCAGTCCCCAAAGGGGAGACTGTGGTAGGTCACCAGAGGAGCTATTCAGCTGCTGCTGCTGCTCCTCTTGACAGACAACTCCCTCCCAATTAGGCAATTTAATACTAAGAAATGCCTGGCATAACCTGGAATATGCTTTAAAGAAGTTTCTAATACATTCAAATTTTAAATATGTGCGAATTATAAAAAATTTCTTAAGCAGGACACAAGAGCAGCAAAAATAAAAAATTGGCTGAGATTATTTCAACCACCTGGATGCAGTTCAGAAACTTTTTATGAGGCATATTAATGTGACTTCATCCAGAAAGCAAATTATTGATAATTAGTATAGCTTCAATTATAAAAATCAGACACTCTCAGCAGAGTGGACACATGGTTGGAAGGAGTCAATCTGTTAACCAACCAGGAGTTAATTATCAAGGTTATGGAGCAATTTGATAGCCAGTAACATGATTTATTGGTGATTTAAAATGGGCAATACTGCCACTCACTCAAACAACAGATATTGAAGCTGATCATAATATTAATTTAAAACCTATGATAATAATGCAAATTCAAATGCTACCTGCTCAATGTGACCTATTTTTACAGTGAAATTTTATAACAGTTTATGAATGAAACTAATAACTCTAGTCACAGTATTGAAATCTTTTTGGTTATGTATTTAACTATTATAGGTTAACTATAACACCTATGCAACTGCCTGATAAAGCTGCGCATACTTTTACAACCTCAGACAGTGCTATAATGTTAATGATTACACAAGATAAATTTTTGCATAGAGCAAAAAATTGTGTGCAAATAGACAAATGCTTAAGATCACAGCACAAGTTGGTAAAATCATACGTGATTTAAGGTATGATGTTTTTATGATTATGTTGTGTGGAAAAGCAAAGATTAAGCATCTATGTATGCGGTCTTGCAAAGTCAAGAGTAAAACGTTTCAAAGCCAGTGCAAAATGTTGTGGATTATGTTCACCTCTGAAAAAATATCCACTACATGTTTTGGAACAAAGGATGCATGCTCCTGAGAGCAAAAGTTAAACACTGAAAGGGGATGGGAGATAGTTACTCTCCTGGTTTATGGCATTAAGCTCAAATGAAGAAGTGAGCAAAGTGATTACAGAACTTATAAATAATTGTGCACAGTTGTCTATTCCAAACATCTTGGGATAGCAGTGCTTTTAATAGCAATACATGGGCTGAATTGGATAGCTCATGGCTTATTTGCAAGCTATGGCAAAAAGAGCTCAAAGGAATTGATAAGCCCCAAGGTTCAAAAACTGAAGGTATGTATGTTCAGTTATTTTCTAACTTTATAAGAGCCAATGAGGCTTTCATTTGGGGTCGAGATTTTCTGTTTATTTCCTCAGATACAAGAAGTCAATGGAGGATGACCCGGATCATCGGAGGATGATCCGATGGCAAGAAAATCTGACCAGAAAAAGGACAGACTGCAGAGGTGTCTGGCACAGGACACCTGGAAAAACAGCAAATGAGCTGGAAAGACCATCACTGCCCTATAGGCATATCTAACACACTATCCACGCACATGTCATTGTATAAAAAACAATTTACCTACAGAAGTATTTCGTTAAGTCCCTGACAGATAGTCTGTGCTACAGATATCTGGGTATTTGTTATAAGATCAAACGTTATCACATACCTGGAAATTTCAAATGGTATTGGCATAACAGGTAACTTAAAATTACTTTTGTGGAATTGTTCCACGTTACCCAATATGATCAAATATCAAATGGTACAATTGGGAAGGTTATGACAGTAAAATAAATACTGTCCAATTGCACTACAAATTGTTACTATCATCCAAAATGGATATATGATTATTGTCGTCAAGGGTACATTATATTGGCAAACAACAGCATGTCTTTCTTCGTATCAGACTTATCTAACAGTCAATTTTGTTCAGCTGTGGCATTTCAACTTTCATAAGAAAGAAGGTTGGAAATGGTATCACTAACCATCTATCTCTTCTACACTCTAAAACGAACATAAGTTACAACTATGCAATAACAGTTTGAATGTCATGCTAAAGATTACATTGTAGGATATATCTGAATTGGGTTGAATATTACCAAGAAATTAAGACTGTGAGGGACCCAAGGGGATGATAACGTTGGGTCGAGGTCTTGTCTGTATGTTGACAGATAGTGGAAACATCTGATCACCCACAGAACACATAATGCCAGCCAACGGAAGACCCAATTTTTCAAACATTGCCAATGTTATATTCTTGGTTATATTCAATTCTTCTTTTATACAGAAGTAGAGACTTAAAGAAGGCTGATATAAGAAATATGCAGCGAGAATTTGCCGTGTCACTTCATTATCTTCATTCTTGTTATTTCAACAACAAATCAGAATGTAATGTTTATGGGAATATTGGTACTTGTTAAGAATTTGCACTAATTGTTGCATTTATAGTTGTGTAAAAGTTTTACAATGTCAATCTTGGTCAACATAGATTAGGGAAATAGAAATCATTTTTGAATGTAAATTCTGACATGACACATTGGCTCAGCTACAGCTATGCCACATGAAAGGTGAGCCATTAGTTTAAAATTTTGCATTCAATTCATGGTCATTTTCCATGATCATTTTTTCAGATTATTTTTCCCTTATATTTTCTTTGAAATACTAGAAGTACATTGTAAGTACTACTAATGCTCTGATCCTGATATATGAATCGGGAATTTTATTTTTGTACATACCCATAAGGCTTATATAAGAAATATGCAGGCAAAAGTTGCCGTGTCACTTCATTAGCATCATTCTTGTTATTTCAAAAACAAATCAAAATGTAATGTTTATGGGAATATTGACACTTGAATTGATGTTTGCATTAATGTTTGAAAAATGTAAAAGATGCTAATCTATTTGGTATGCTATTCAAAAACAAAGGGGCGGGGGAGAAAGAGAGAAAGCATTTTAAGAATATCTTTATACCATTCTCATTTCAATTGAGCAATTTGGATTTGATGCTCTTTTACTTTATTTTCTCTGAATATTTTGATTATCCTATGTTGTTTTTCTTTTCATACATTTTGAAGTAAGATTATTTTCTTATTACTTTTTATCATTATTTTTAACCTATTATGAGACGTTTATCTTTGATTACTAAGTATGAAGATCATTTTCATCATTATCAAATTATTAATAAGTTGAGAGTAAAATCTTCATTGTTGTTGACAATGACACTTACTTTTTACATCCAAAGTTCTTGCAATATGTTTTGGATGTCTATTTTGAATCACTTGAAGTATCATTTGATGATGCTACATGATTTTCATATTTTTGAGTCAGAATTTTTTTTATATTTTTATATCACTCGCCCTTCATCTTATTTTTTTAACACAAAAAGGGGGATATGTAGCATTCCAAGCATATTCACATCTAAGAAATATAACTGATATATGGATATTGTGTCTTCAGACACAAGGTTTGAACTCTGACATTTGTGGGTGGACTCTTGACCTAGCCATGCAAACTCATTAACATTTGGTGCAGACTCGAATTCCTTGGTAAAAGGGCCTGTTGAGGTCAACACACCCAAAAGGTGTCATCATTACCTTCCCATCAAATCTGAATTATCTATGCTTTCTTACCTGGTCATTGATCCTGGCTATCGCCAAGAATGCCTGGGGTAAAGGCGTGATTCCCTCTCTTGTTCCAGGGATCTTAAAGCTTCACTAGTGTCTCTTTACTAAGGCTTCTCTTGCCCACGTGCTTTCTATCTCGGAATCCGTACTTCCACCTGTCTGCAAGCTTCTCATATTTTCCTTTAATTCTTTGACCAAGGAAAATGCCATAGGGGATCCCGCCTGCCCTATCTATTCCTTTGACTTGTCTCTGTCTGTCATTCTTCACCCATATTCTCAGACTCCTTGCTCCTTCTTCTCCAGTCCCAACCCACAAAGGAAAAATCCCTTTTTGTGACCACCACTACCAGGTTACAGACACCCTCATTCACAGGTCGCCCTGGCACCAACCCTGCAACCATATGTCTATGTGGCAGGCATCTTGGATTATATATCCCGAAGACTATGCACAATCAGAACCAGGGAAAGACAAGGATTCCCTCTCATCTCGAGATAAAGACTTTTTCTTTAACTATTGAAGATCTGGCAACTTCTTGTAATCCTGGCTATACGTGGGTAATATGATATGTCCATGCAGCTGTAAACCTCAAAATTCCTTAGACTTATAAATGTTGGAAATTTCACCATTGGGATATTTCATACTTGGAAAATTTCTTACTGATAGTCTATTGGAATGGGAACTCCATTGGCATGGGAGGTTCCTTCTCTTCCCTTCTTAAGATTACTTTAGGACAGAAACCCTTTGCTGAACAATGGAAAGGACTTTGACCTATGCTTGAGCATAGAACAGGAATTTCTTTGAGTCTTGATTGATTTAGAATTGATACAATGGAGATACTTGGAATAAATCTCCACCCTATTCAGTCCTAATAGGATTGAGTAAGGGCTGCAGCCTAGATCAAAATTTAATTATTCCAATCTCTACCATACTCAAGTTAACAGGATTTAGAAAGGGCTGTAGCAAAGGAGTATAGATTTAATCATTTGAAAATATGACCTTCAACAGACATGTGCAAAAGCCAGAAACCTCTGGGCGGTCCTGGGTTAAGCGAGAGCCTCCATTGACAGGGAAATTGATGAAGAGTGATTGGTAGATGTGAGGACTGAGGGGAGGCAACTTGGATGGTGTCCTTAAAGATAGGAGGGTCTGGAGACTGAAGGGGGTTGAGTTTTTTTTGAGCGGTGTGGTTCCTGGGCTCTGAGGAAGCTTGCTCTGAAGGAAGCTGAAGGTGGGGGCCTCTGAGACTGTTTCTCCATTTTTGACACGTGAGTAATAGGGACTGATCTCTTTTCTTTGCCCCAGCTATCTAAGGGCTTGGGCCTTTTGGCCCAGCCTAAACAGAAGGGGTATTTAAGCCCTATTCCCTTCTCTCCCCTTTCTCTCTCTCTCTATATCTCTAATTCCTTTCTTACTCCTATTGTAATTAAACTCCAAAAAAAGCTGACGGCTGACTTGAGTTTTTCATTTAGGAATTACATAGCTGATTCCTTGGCGACCTTAAATTAATATATATCAGTCTTTTAAAATGATTCCCTTGTAACATTGTGGCTGACCACACGGGAGTCTAAAGAATCCTCTCAATAAAACTTTTTCCTTGCCTTTTTACTATACTGTTTCACCACTTAGTCCTTTTTTTAAAAAAAAAAAAAAAACTTGGCTTAAAGACACAGCTGCTAGAACACGTGAGTATAAAAAACTTTTTCTCTTTTCTCCTTAAGTTAAATTGGAATCAGCAGTTTTTTCTTTTTCTTCCCTTTAATCTTAAGGGACAGCTGGGTAGCTCAGCGGATTGAGAGCCAGCCCTAGAGGCAGAAGGTCCTGGGTTCAAATCGGACCTCAGATACTTCCCAGCTGTGTGACTCTGATAGACAGAAAACAGCTGTTTTTAAATCTCAGCAACAGGACTCTAAAGTCCTGGCTGGAAGAACTGTTTCTAAATATCCTTTCCCTTAAGGAACAACTTCCTGGATTAAAAAAAAAAAAAAACCCTGTGGAAAGTTTGTTGCTTTGCCCTGCTCCCCACGTGTTTTGTGAAATTACAAAATATACATATAAAAATGAGTACTACATTCTTTGACAATTATATGGCAGCTGAAGAAGTAGGGGCATTGAGGAATGAAGGATACCTCCAAATTTTTATATTAATAGGTACTGTCATTTTTGTACTCCTCAATACTATATTTAGAGATGAAAAAATAAAAAATATTGAGGATAAAATAAAACAAAATGAGGATAAAATAAAACAAAATGAGGATAAAATAAAACAAAATGAGGATAAAATAGAAAATATTGAGGATAAAATAGAAAATGTTGAGGATAAAATAGAAAAAAATGAGGATAAAATAGAAAATATTGAGGATAAAATAGAAAAAATTGAGGATACAATAGAAAAAATTGAGGATACAATAGAAAAAATTGAGGATAAAATAGGAAATATTGAGAATAAAATAGAAAAACTTGAGGATAAAATAGGAAATATTGAGAATAAAATAGGAAATATTGAGGATAAAATGGGAGATATGGAAGATAAAATAGGAAAAATTGAGGAAAAAATGCAAGCCCAATTAGAAGATCTAAAATGTTTCTTACAGGATCAATGGGCAAACACCCACTCTACCAGAAACAGACCTGTTTCTGAACCTTTGAATGAGGAAATTTCCTTCCCTGAAATAGAGATGGACAACACCTTCCCTATAGCCCAGTTAACAGATTGCTTCTCTCGTGCAGTGCAAATCTTGTCTGAATTTAATCCCCAAAACCCTTCCCCTGCAATCCCAGCTTCTCATGTTCCTTCTCCTACAGAAAACCAAATTCCAATGCAAGGGAGATCTTGTCCTCCTAGAGAAACCTGTCCTTGTCAAACTGACCCACAGGTGCAAAATTCAACTAGAGGCCTGTTTCCTCTAAGAGAAGTACCTGAAATAGGACGAAATGGGGATGTGGTGACTTTAAGACATAGGATACCGTTTACTCCCCAAGAAATAAATGAATTTACACGAAATATCCCCACATATGAACAAGATCCTTTTCTAGTAACAAAAAAGATGGGAGACATATTTTTTCAATATAATCCGTCTTACAAGGACGTTGAGAGCTTACTACAGGCTTTTTTAAGTGAACGTGAAAAAAATAAAATAATTGCTCATGTCAACAAAACCCGGGGGCGTAATGCAGCACATTGGCCATCTCAGGATCCCGAATGGGACTATAATAATCCTGAGGACTATCTACAACTATACCGTTGTAGAGAGGCCATCCTCACGGCCATGAAGGAATGTGCGGACAGTACAGATAAGTGGATGGAACTGGAAAAAATTAAGCAAAAGGAAAACGAAACACCCTCCAGATTTATGGACAGAATTATCGAGTTTGGGGACAGATACTTAGATTGGGACTTAAATAAAGAGAATAGTTTAAGACAAGTTAGAAGAATCTTTGTAAACAATTCTTGCAAAGTAATTAAAAATTATTTTAAAACACAATGCCCAAGATGGTCAGATATGGACCTTGAAGAATTGCGAAAAACAGCTATATATGTTTTTAAGGGAAACGAAGAAAAGGAGAAAGAGAATAATGATGACATGGAGGAAATGAAGAAAAAAATGAGATGTGTAATAGATAGGATAACTAAATTAGAAAGTGGGCATGATAATGAACCAACAACAATTGCCCCTCTCCAGAAATCCAATTATCAATCCATTACTTGCCACTTCTGTGAGAAGAAGGGCCACAAAATGATGGAATGTAGAACCTTTCTTAAGATGTTTGGAAGGAATACACAGTTTAATAATGGTTTTAGAAATAATAACTATAGAAATTATGATAATGGTTATAGAAACCAGAATTCTAGAAATTATAATAATGACTATGGAAATAACTATAATGAATATAGAAATAAGAACTTTAGAAACCAGAATTATAGAAATAGGAATTGGGAATTTAATGACAATGCTCAAATTGAAGAAAATTTTAATGATAATACTCAACAATATATGAGAAATGGCGCTCGTCCAAAAATTACTCGAGGTACTAATGACCCTCAGAGAGGTGCCCTTCAGGGGGGTGCCCAAGGAATATCCCAAACACAATGATGGTGCCCGGGGGGGGCTGGGGCACAGGAATCAGAGGATACAACCTTTGATTTCCCAGACCCTGATGTCTTACTACCCGTTGTCCCTATCCACTGCCCTCCCCATACTAATGAACCCCATGTTACCTTAAAAGTGGGTAACACCTATTATGATTGTCTATTAGACACCGGAGCTTCCTGGTCTGTATTAAAGAGAACACCTGATTTACAATGTTATTCTATTGGCTCAGAGAATGTAATGGGAGTATCAGGAATAACCCAAAGAGTTAAAAGACTTCCTCCTAGAATGGTGTCTGTAGGACCCCTAGAGGTACAACACTCCTTCCTTTTGATGCCTGACTCCCCTTTAAATTTGCTGGGGAGGGACCTTCTATGCAAACTCAGAGCCACAATAACCTGCTCCCCAGATGGCTCATTATCATTAGAAGTACCAGAGGAATCTTTAAATTTACTCCCTGTACTTCTCTCGGAAAACCAGGAGGCAAAAGAACCTTCCATTTTTGAAATACCTAAAGATATACCGGAGTCTCTTTGGGCCACATCTTCTTCTGATGTAGGCTTACTTAAATCTGCTGTTCCTGTGCAGATAAAAACTAAATCTAGCCCACCTCCTTCTATCCCTCAGTATCCCCTCTCAAAGGAGGCAATTGAGGGTATTACACCAGTTATTAACTCATTAATAGAACAGGGAATAATAATCCCTTGCAAATCTGAATACAACACGCCCATCCTGCCAATTAAAAAACCAAAAAAAGGGCCCGATGGCAAGCACATCTATAGATTTGTACAGGATCTAAGGGCAGTGAATAATCACGTTATAAAGAGACACTCCGTAGTTTCTAACATACATACTATTATTTCATCTATTCCTAGCACAGCTACATACTTTACAGTAGTAGACTTGTGTTCAGCTTTCTTTTCCATACCAATACATGAAAACTCCAGGCATATTTTTGCTTTCACCTGGAAGGGCTCACAATATACCTGGTGTCGGCTGCCACAGGGTTATGTCGAAAGTCCGAGCTTATTTGAGCAAATTTTGAGCCAAGACACAGACAATATAACATTTAAAAATAGCAAATTAATCAAATATGTAGATGATCTACTCTTGGCTTCAACAGATGCAGAAACATGTCAAGAAGATAGCAAACACCTTCTTTTGGAATTGCACAAAAGAGGACATAAAATCTCTAAGGATAAAGTTCAATGGTGTCTCCAAAAAGTAGAATATTTGGGATTCATCTTGACTGCGGGTGCTCGTTATATTTCTCCAAAACGAATTGAGAACATTCAAAAATTGAGTGCTCCTACCACTAAGAAACAGCTGAGAGCAATTTTAGGAGCAACAGGGTTTTGTAGACAATGGATTCCTTGCTATGGGGAAATCACTAAACCCCTTATAGCATTAACAAAGGATTCAGTTCCTGAACCCCTCAAATTAGAGCCTGAACACTTGTCAGCTCTAACAGATCTGAAAAAGGCTATCATGTCTGCCCCTGCTCTAGGCATCCCAGATTACAACAAGCCATTTACTTTATATGTGCATGAGCGAAGAGGAGTAGCCTCTGGTGTGTTAACTCAGACTTTGGGACCTTCTCAGCGCCCAATTGCTTATTATTCTGCCCAACTAGACCCAGTAGCAGCAGGAGCACCACCATGCCTTAGAGGAGTAGCTGCTACAGCCTTACTAGTAACAAAAACCGTTGATTTAGTATTGGGATGTCCATTAACAATAATGTGCCCACATGAGATTGAAGCATTATTGGTAAAACATAGAACACAGGCATTCTCGGATCAGAGAATTACAAGGTATGAAATAACCTTATTAAATAGTGAAAATATTACCTTGAAACGCTGTTCAACTCTTAACCCTGCCACCTTGCTTCCAGATTTACCCACTTCAGGAGAACCACTACATAACTGTGAAACATTAGTGTCCATGGCAGAAAAGCCTCGAGATAATCTCTTGGACACTCCTTTAGACAATGCAGATCTGATTTTATTTACCGATGGTTCCTCTTTTATGAGGGATGGCATACGTTACACTGGAGCTGCCGTAGTCTCAGAATTTGCCACTGAATGGTCAGCTTCACTACCTTCTAACATTAGCGCTCAAGGAGCAGAACTCATAGCTCTAAAACAAGCTTGTATAATTGCCAAGGATAAAAAGGCAACTATTTATACAGATTCTAGATATGCTTTCGGCATTTGTCACTCAGTCGGGATGCTATGGCTCCAAAGAGGATTTTTAACCTCAGCTGGAAAATCCATAGCTAATGCAGAAATTATTAATGAAGTTCTTTCTGCTCTCAAACTGCCTAAAGCCCTAGCTGTAGTTCATTGCTCTGCCCATACAGGTGGCTCTGACCCTGTCTCTAGAGGAAATGACCGAGCAGATGCCGCTGCAAAACTAGCAGCCATAGAAGGACCTGGATTAATTTTAACATTAACAACCACTGATAATTTAAATTTATCACTCTCCTATAATGAAAAGGAAGTGGAAAAATGGAAACAAAAATTTAAAGCAAAACAAATTAATGGAGTATGGGTGTCATCTGAAGGAAAACCCCTGCTCCCTAGAAGTTTCTATAACCAAATTTGCCAATCTATTCATAAAAATGGTCATTTTGGCACCCAGGGCATCGTGGACTCTGTCAAGAGAGTATGGATAGCCCCTGGTATAACTACTGTAGCCTCTAAAGTATGTTCAGCCTGCCCTATTTGCCAGGCATATAACCAACATGCATATCGTGGAAAAGCCTTTGGGGGACGTCCTCTGGCTTACACACCTTTTGAACATCTACAGATAGATTTCATAACAATGCCAAAGGCTGGACGTTATAAATTTTGTCTAGTAATTGTAGATCAACTAACCAGATGGCCGGAAGCATTTCCTACAACCCGAGCCACAGCAGATTTTGTTGCAAAGATACTTTTAAAAGAAATTATCCCTCGTTTTGGCCTACCAGCACGTATTGACTCCGATAGAGGGAGTCATTTTACCGATTCTGTCTTAAATCAAATATATTCTTGCTTGGGGATAACTCCAAAATTCCATGTTCCATATCACCCCCAGAGCTCAGGCCAAGTGGAGAGGATGAATAAAGAACTTAAGACTATGATTGGCAAATTATGCACTGAGACCCATTTAAAATGGCCTGAAATTCTCCCTCTGGCCCTATTTTATCTTAGAAGCAGGCCTAGAGGAGACTTACATATTTCACCATTTGAGATGCTTTTTGGACATCCGCCTATACAGGCTAAGCCTTTCTCCCCGGCTTATACATCGCTATTAGGGGGAGATATTACTATTGCTTCCTATATACAGGAGTTACAGCACAAACTACGTGAACTTCATGAATCCGGAGCTGCAGTACAAGCTGGTCCATTAGACTTTTCTCTGCATGACCTGAACCCAGGAGATAAAGTTTATATCAAGATTTTCAAGCGAACTGGAGCAACTGAACCTTCATGGGAAGGACCATTCCAAATATTATAAACTACTCCAACATCTATAAAGATTGGAGAAAGAGACTCTTGGATTCACTGCTCACATGTGAAGAAAGCATCTTCTGCTGAGACTGATTGACTCTATCCTATCATATGAATTGTGACTCTATCTTATCATAAGAACTGGAGATAATAATCCATAGACAAATGGATGCTGTTTTTTTTCAAGAATATATTGAATTACTGATTTTTTTCTTATTTTTTCTTATTTCTTTTCTTTTATTTTTTTTATCAGAATATTTGATTTTTTTTCATTTTTGTACTGAAGGTACACATAATTAATATTAATATTTTTTCCCTGCAGTAATACAAGTTAATATATATATACTCTTGCTATAATATCAATATATGCCTAAAAGCTTTAAACTATGGGAACCTGCCATTTATTGATAAAATATTATAGGACTGTGATTAATGTTTGTGTCTGATTCCAGGAAAAGGGATAAAAACAAGGAGCACAGACTAAACCTGAATAGTGCCAATAGAGCACACATGAAATATTAAAGTGAGACTCAAGGTTGCGACGCTTAACTTATGTTTAAGTCGTAGGACTTCCTTGTATCTACACTCCTTTTGAAGTACTCAAACAAGTACAAAGCTTGACTATCATGCTGGCTCCCTATATCTCTGAAAAAAAAAATCAGACAAGGGAATGACATTTCCCCATCAAAATAGAATTCTAATTCTTTCCTTCTTATATTATGGCAACTTCCTGTAGTCTTGGCTACAAATGGCTAAGTGAAATATTACTGTATTCTGTCCTACATACTTGTGGGATAGAAATTACTTTAAACTGGACCTATACAAGGCCTATTTTGAATTTTTCTTATGTTTTTGATTATTTTTCTATTCTTTTGATAATTGACACATACACCCCCATAACTGAACATTGCATTCTGAGCTAAACTTGATATTTTTTTTTAAATACTTACTTCAGGGGGGATTGTATTTTAATTTAAAATCTAAGAATTTTTGAATTTTTTTTATTTGAGATTTTATTTTTATAAAAATCCAAGACTTTTGTTTAAGATTTTACTTTTAAAAAAAAAAATTCAAAGATTTTGATTTTGTTCAAGAAAAGATCTTCAAGAAAGAAGCTTGAAACTTTTATATCCAGAGAATGAACTGTTGCAGAAAGATGCCAAAAACCTACACTTCATCAAGAAGATCAAGAATGAACTTTCGATGTGATTGATTGGACTGAACTTTTGATTGAACATTTATTGTAACATTTATGCCAAAAGGGACTGCCCCTAATTTGGCTTTCTGTCAATGCGCCTAGCAAACATTGGTTTTGCTTTCTTTTCTTTTCTATTTCCTCTCTCACTATTCTAATTTCTCTTAGAAAATTGAATATTGTGTATATCTTTAGTTAGAAGTGAATTTAGAACTACAAAATGATTATGTTAAATGATCAATGGGGAGACAAGTCTCCCAATGATCATCAGGGGGGATTGTAAACCTCAAAATTCCTTAGACTTATAAATGTTGGAAATTTCACCATTGGGATATTTCATACTTGGAAAATTTCTTACTGATAGTCTATTGGAATGGGAACTCCATTGGCATGGGAGGTTCCTTCTCTTCCCTTCTTAAGATTACTTTAGGACAGAAACCCTTTGCTGAACAATGGAAAGGACTTTGACCTATGCTTGAGCATAGAACAGGAATTTCTTTGAGTCTTGATTGATTTAGAATTGATACAATGGAGATACTTGGAATAAATCTCCACCCTATTCAGTCCTAATAGGATTGAGTAAGGGCTGCAGCCTAGATCAAAATTTAATTATTCCAATCTCTACCATACTCAAGTTAACAGGATTTAGAAAGGGCTGTAGCAAAGGAGTATAGATTTAATCATTTGAAAATATGACCTTCAACAGACATGTGCAAAAGCCAGAAACCTCTGGGCGGTCCTGGGTTAAGCGAGAGCCTCCATTGACAGGGAAATTGATGAAGAGTGATTGGTAGATGTGAGGACTGAGGGGAGGCAACTTGGATGGTGTCCTTAAAGATAGGAGGGTCTGGAGACTGAAGGGGGTTGAGTTTTTTTTGAGCGGTGTGGTTCCTGGGCTCTGAGGAAGCTTGCTCTGAAGGAAGCTGAAGGTGGGGGCCTCTGAGACTGTTTCTCCATTTTTGACACGTGAGTAATAGGGACTGATCTCTTTTCTTTGCCCCAGCTATCTAAGGGCTTGGGCCTTTTGGCCCAGCCTAAACAGAAGGGGTATTTAAGCCCTATTCCCTTCTCTCCCCTTTCTCTCTCTCTCTATATCTCTAATTCCTTTCTTACTCCTATTGTAATTAAACTCCAAAAAAAGCTGACGGCTGACTTGAGTTTTTCATTTAGGAATTACATAGCTGATTCCTTGGCGACCTTAAATTAATATATATCAGTCTTTTAAAATGATTCCCTTGTTACACAGCTGTCCTATGATTACTGTCACATTAATTCAGGATCACTAAGGAGTGAAGATCATTTTCTTATTATTTTATATTATTACTTGCGATCTTTGATGATGAAAATTGTTACGCTTGACTTTGCTAAATGGAAATGAAGATCATACTTATCATTTTTACAGCATTATGGCTAAGTGACGTTTCATTTTGATATTTGATTGTGAATTCATTTTTGATTCTTTATCTGACTACGCTCACTAGTATTCCTGTTTGTTGACTAAGTTTAAAATTTTGTTGTAAAAGGTTACCCTCTTATTTTATTTCTGTAAAAAAAAAAGGGGGGGGGGATATGCAACCTACCAGGCATGGGGGTATGGTTGATGTATTAAGTACTTGATCAGATCCATTCATGATCAATGTATGAGCAGTTCTAAAGGCAAGAGAATTCCTGGGCCTCAGCCACAAAGGTCTAGCCCTCACCTTGTCAAACCTCATTCCTCTGAAAAGCTCATGTCAGGAGAATCCCCACCTACTCCGACCTTGTCATTGTCTATCCAACCAAAGGTAAGAACTACATGCTATGTCACGTATTCATTGATCACCTCTCAATCCACAATAAAGGCTGGGGTGAGGCGCACTGCTTTTTCTCTTGTTTCCTGCAACCTAGGAGTTCTCCCTGCTGTCTCTATTTATCTGTCCTAGCTGCACTCTTGGCCACATGCTTTCTATGTTGGAACTCTTACTTCCGCTTGGTCTCTTATGTCTCAGATTTTCCTTTCATTATTTTTCTAAGGAAAATAGTATCAGGGGCCATCGCCGCTGCCCATTTCAATTCACTTCTCTGTGTCTCTTGATTTATCACCCATTTTCTCTGACTCCTTTCTCCTTCTCGAGCCCACACCCACTAAGGAAATAGATTATGTAGCAGCCACAGGTTGGGCTCTTATCCCAGGTTTCACAAAGATATATCATCTCACTTTTCACTGACCTAATCTGGGTCACCATGACCATACGTGAAACATATGGGTATCGAAGGCTAAGATTCACGTGTCTTCCCTTTTGGCACCTGGGTTTCAGGACCCCAGCCCCAGGAGTTTCTGTTCACTCTCCCCCCCACCCCAGGAATTCCTCTCCACTCCCCCTACCTTAAAGTGTATAAAAAGCCTGCTAATCACAGCCTTAGAGAAAGCACTTTAGGTGCTCAGCACCAAGCTATATTTTGCTCAATAAAGTACCTCTTGTGTGTTGCATTACCGTGTGTGTGTGTGTGTGTGTGTGTGTGTGTGTGTGTGTGTGTATGTGTGTCCTCCATGGAATACGAGCCAGAACCGGACATAACACCTTCAACCCAAAAGGCAGGAGTCCTAGACATGGAACAGAAGAGCTGCCTTAAAGCTACTGCTGCTGCTGCTGCTCTTTATGCTATAGCTGACGGCTCTGTGGCATCACATTCTGAGGGAGAGCCAAGAACACAAGGTACACAAACCCAAGAGTGACCAGGCTACCCTACAGGTTCCAGCCATCTCTCTATATAGGCAGGCACTGATGCCAGCCTATATAGGAAACTGATCAATTTAAGTCATCAGTGGTTGTTCATGTTCAAAGTAATTCAGGCCCTCCTATGGCTGCTAGCTTGGCAGCACCATCTGCTCAGTCATTTCCCCTGGAGACAGGGTCAGTGCCACCTCAATGGGCAGAGCAATGAACTAGAGTGAGGGCTTCAGGCAGCTGGAGAGCAGAAAGAACTTCCTTAATCATTTCTGCATCAGCTATGGAAGGAGAATACTGAGAGGACAGGGTGGGAGGCAGGTGTGTGACTGCTCCAAGGCAAAGTGGGCCACTCATGGCCAAGGTCCACTCATATTTAGGCCTATGACATAAGCATGTGTAAGAGGCTTGGGGTCAAAGAGGAGACTTGCACATAGCTGTAAAAGCTTATTCCAAACCCATTAAAAAAAAAAAAAAACCTTCCTCGGATGCCATACCAATATGTGGCCTAAAGAGGGAGACCAAGAGGCGAAGGGAGGTGGGGGGAGGGGGAGCTGAGCACCTGAGGAAGTTGGGGACCTGGGAGAGGGGATACTGAAGGAGGGGACTTTCTGGTGGGTGTCCCCACAGAGAGGAGGGGCAGTGTGGGAGGCGGGCAATTGAGAGGGAGGGGGCAGCTTTCAGGGGCAGGAGGGACAGGCCTGACTAGGGAGCTGACCAGTACATGCAGCAGGCGGGACTAATGAAGAACCCAGAGGAAGACACAGGGGGCGGGTCCGCAGCAGCGGCAGCCACTCCCAAAGCCTCCTCCCCTCAGCTGGGGTGCCGCATGTGACCAATGCTGCTCCCCTACCTCACACCTTCCACACGCAACTTCCCGTCCTTTGCCATGGCCGACCTTAATGCTAGGCACAGCGACACAGGGAGGCTCTGACAGAAAAGGCGGGAACTTTCCGCTCCCCTCCCCCTCCACCACGTGCCACCTGCCTGCCCCTGTGCGCCTGCGCTCCAAGCCTCCTGGCCTGCCTTTTACTCTGCGCATGCGTAGCTCTTCCACACACCTCCTTCCTCCACCCCACCCCCCACCCTTCAGCTGGACTCCTTGCTTTTGCCACACTCTGCAATTGGGGTTCGGGCTCCAAACGCACATTAAGGGATACACCACCAGCAGCCACGGAAAATGGCTCAGCCCCCCCACACCTCCGACCCGGGACTGGCCTTGCCTCACATCTATCCCTTACAAAAAGCCCAGGTTCAGTGGAGGCAAAACAAAAAACAAAAACCTATTTGGTATTGACCTACAATGCCCAAAGGAGTCCCAGTGTTCCCCTTCGCCTTCCAAAGGGGGAGACCTGTCTAAAGAAGCTTCGCCAAAAACAAAGAAAAAACCCGCAAATCACATGGCCCGCAATCGCCAAAGCAGTCCCCAAAGGGGAGACTGTGGTAGGTCACCAGAGGAGCTATTCAGCTGCTGCTGCTGCTCCTCTTGACAGACAACTCCCTCCCAATTAGGCAATTTAATACTAAGAAATGCCTGGCATAACCTGGAATATGCTTTAAAGAAGTTTCTAATACATTCAAATTTTAAATATGTGCGAATTATAAAAAATTTCTTAAGCAGGACACAAGAGCAGCAAAAATAAAAAATTGGCTGAGATTATTTCAACCACCTGGATGCAGTTCAGAAACTTTTTATGAGGCATATTAATGTGACTTCATCCAGAAAGCAAATTATTGATAATTAGTATAGCTTCAATTATAAAAATCAGACACTCTCAGCAGAGTGGACACATGGTTGGAAGGAGTCAATCTGTTAACCAACCAGGAGTTAATTATCAAGGTTATGGAGCAATTTGATAGCCAGTAACATGATTTATTGGTGATTTAAAATGGGCAATACTGCCACTCACTCAAACAACAGATATTGAAGCTGATCATAATATTAATTTAAAACCTATGATAATAATGCAAATTCAAATGCTACCTGCTCAATGTGACCTATTTTTACAGTGAAATTTTATAACAGTTTATGAATGAAACTAATAACTCTAGTCACAGTATTGAAATCTTTTTGGTTATGTATTTAACTATTATAGGTTAACTATAACACCTATGCAACTGCCTGATAAAGCTGCGCATACTTTTACAACCTCAGACAGTGCTATAATGTTAATGATTACACAAGATAAATTTTTGCATAGAGCAAAAAATTGTGTGCAAATAGACAAATGCTTAAGATCACAGCACAAGTTGGTAAAATCATACGTGATTTAAGGTATGATGTTTTTATGATTATGTTGTGTGGAAAAGCAAAGATTAAGCATCTATGTATGCGGTCTTGCAAAGTCAAGAGTAAAACGTTTCAAAGCCAGTGCAAAATGTTGTGGATTATGTTCACCTCTGAAAAAATATCCACTACATGTTTTGGAACAAAGGATGCATGCTCCTGAGAGCAAAAGTTAAACACTGAAAGGGGATGGGAGATAGTTACTCTCCTGGTTTATGGCATTAAGCTCAAATGAAGAAGTGAGCAAAGTGATTACAGAACTTATAAATAATTGTGCACAGTTGTCTATTCCAAACATCTTGGGATAGCAGTGCTTTTAATAGCAATACATGGGCTGAATTGGATAGCTCATGGCTTATTTGCAAGCTATGGCAAAAAGAGCTCAAAGGAATTGATAAGCCCCAAGGTTCAAAAACTGAAGGTATGTATGTTCAGTTATTTTCTAACTTTATAAGAGCCAATGAGGCTTTCATTTGGGGTCGAGATTTTCTGTTTATTTCCTCAGATACAAGAAGTCAATGGAGGATGACCCGGATCATCGGAGGATGATCCGATGGCAAGAAAATCTGACCAGAAAAAGGACAGACTGCAGAGGTGTCTGGCACAGGACACCTGGAAAAACAGCAAATGAGCTGGAAAGACCATCACTGCCCTATAGGCATATCTAACACACTATCCACGCACATGTCATTGTATAAAAAACAATTTACCTACAGAAGTATTTCGTTAAGTCCCTGACAGATAGTCTGTGCTACAGATATCTGGGTATTTGTTATAAGATCAAACGTTATCACATACCTGGAAATTTCAAATGGTATTGGCATAACAGGTAACTTAAAATTACTTTTGTGGAATTGTTCCACGTTACCCAATATGATCAAATATCAAATGGTACAATTGGGAAGGTTATGACAGTAAAATAAATACTGTCCAATTGCACTACAAATTGTTACTATCATCCAAAATGGATATATGATTATTGTCGTCAAGGGTACATTATATTGGCAAACAACAGCATGTCTTTCTTCGTATCAGACTTATCTAACAGTCAATTTTGTTCAGCTGTGGCATTTCAACTTTCATAAGAAAGAAGGTTGGAAATGGTATCACTAACCATCTATCTCTTCTACACTCTAAAACGAACATAAGTTACAACTATGCAATAACAGTTTGAATGTCATGCTAAAGATTACATTGTAGGATATATCTGAATTGGGTTGAATATTACCAAGAAATTAAGACTGTGAGGGACCCAAGGGGATGATAACGTTGGGTCGAGGTCTTGTCTGTATGTTGACAGATAGTGGAAACATCTGATCACCCACAGAACACATAATGCCAGCCAACGGAAGACCCAATTTTTCAAACATTGCCAATGTTATATTCTTGGTTATATTCAATTCTTCTTTTATACAGAAGTAGAGACTTAAAGAAGGCTGATATAAGAAATATGCAGCGAGAATTTGCCGTGTCACTTCATTATCTTCATTCTTGTTATTTCAACAACAAATCAGAATGTAATGTTTATGGGAATATTGGTACTTGTTAAGAATTTGCACTAATTGTTGCATTTATAGTTGTGTAAAAGTTTTACAATGTCAATCTTGGTCAACATAGATTAGGGAAATAGAAATCATTTTTGAATGTAAATTCTGACATGACACATTGGCTCAGCTACAGCTATGCCACATGAAAGGTGAGCCATTAGTTTAAAATTTTGCATTCAATTCATGGTCATTTTCCATGATCATTTTTTCAGATTATTTTTCCCTTATATTTTCTTTGAAATACTAGAAGTACATTGTAAGTACTACTAATGCTCTGATCCTGATATATGAATCGGGAATTTTATTTTTGTACATACCCATAAGGCTTATATAAGAAATATGCAGGCAAAAGTTGCCGTGTCACTTCATTAGCATCATTCTTGTTATTTCAAAAACAAATCAAAATGTAATGTTTATGGGAATATTGACACTTGAATTGATGTTTGCATTAATGTTTGAAAAATGTAAAAGATGCTAATCTATTTGGTATGCTATTCAAAAACAAAGGGGCGGGGGAGAAAGAGAGAAAGCATTTTAAGAATATCTTTATACCATTCTCATTTCAATTGAGCAATTTGGATTTGATGCTCTTTTACTTTATTTTCTCTGAATATTTTGATTATCCTATGTTGTTTTTCTTTTCATACATTTTGAAGTAAGATTATTTTCTTATTACTTTTTATCATTATTTTTAACCTATTATGAGACGTTTATCTTTGATTACTAAGTATGAAGATCATTTTCATCATTATCAAATTATTAATAAGTTGAGAGTAAAATCTTCATTGTTGTTGACAATGACACTTACTTTTTACATCCAAAGTTCTTGCAATATGTTTTGGATGTCTATTTTGAATCACTTGAAGTATCATTTGATGATGCTACATGATTTTCATATTTTTGAGTCAGAATTTTTTTTATATTTTTATATCACTCGCCCTTCATCTTATTTTTTTAACACAAAAAGGGGGATATGTAGCATTCCAAGCATATTCACATCTAAGAAATATAACTGATATATGGATATTGTGTCTTCAGACACAAGGTTTGAACTCTGACATTTGTGGGTGGACTCTTGACCTAGCCATGCAAACTCATTAACATTTGGTGCAGACTCGAATTCCTTGGTAAAAGGGCCTGTTGAGGTCAACACACCCAAAAGGTGTCATCATTACCTTCCCATCAAATCTGAATTATCTATGCTTTCTTACCTGGTCATTGATCCTGGCTATCGCCAAGAATGCCTGGGGTAAAGGCGTGATTCCCTCTCTTGTTCCAGGGATCTTAAAGCTTCACTAGTGTCTCTTTACTAAGGCTTCTCTTGCCCACGTGCTTTCTATCTCGGAATCCGTACTTCCACCTGTCTGCAAGCTTCTCATATTTTCCTTTAATTCTTTGACCAAGGAAAATGCCATAGGGGATCCCGCCTGCCCTATCTATTCCTTTGACTTGTCTCTGTCTGTCATTCTTCACCCATATTCTCAGACTCCTTGCTCCTTCTTCTCCAGTCCCAACCCACAAAGGAAAAATCCCTTTTTGTGACCACCACTACCAGGTTACAGACACCCTCATTCACAGGTCACCCTGGCACCAACCCTGCAACCATATGTCTATGTGGCAGGCATCTTGGATTATATATCCCGAAGACTATGCACAATCAGAACCAGGGAAAGACAAGGATTCCCTCTCATCTCGAGATAAAGACTTTTTCTTTAACTATTGAAGATCTGGCAACTTCTTGTAATCCTGGCTATACGTGGGTAATATGATATGTCCATGCAGCTGTCCTATGATTACTGTCACATTAATTCAGGATCACTAAGGAGTGAAGATCATTTTCTTATTATTTTATATTATTACTTGCGATCTTTGATGATGAAAATTGTTACGCTTGACTTTGCTAAATGGAAATGAAGATCATACTTATCATTTTTACAGCATTATGGCTAAGTGACGTTTCATTTTGATATTTGATTGTGAATTCATTTTTGATTCTTTATCTGACTACGCTCACTAGTATTCCTGTTTGTTGACTAAGTTTAAAATTTTGTTGTAAAAGGTTACCCTCTTATTTTATTTCTGTAAAAAAAAAAGGGGGGGGGATATGCAACCTACCAGGCATGGGGGTATGGTTGATGTATTAAGTACTTGATCAGATCCATTCATGATCAATGTATCAGCAGTTCTAAAGGCAAGAGAATTCCTGGGCCTCAGCCACAAAGGTCTAGCCCTCACCTTGTCAAACCTCATTCCTCTGAAAAGCTCATGTCAGGAGAATCCCCACCTACTCCGACCTTGTCATTGTCTATCCAACCAAAGGTAAGAACTACATGCTATGTCACGTATTCATTGATCACCTCTCAATCCACAATAAAGGCTGGGGTGAGGCGCACTGCTTTTTCTCTTGTTTCCTGCAACCTAGGAGTTCTCCCTGCTGTCTCTATTTATCTGTCCTAGCTGCACTCTTGGCCACATGCTTTCTATGTTGGAACTCTTACTTCCGCTTGGTCTCTTATGTCTCAGATTTTCCTTTCATTATTTTTCTAAGGAAAATAGTATCAGGGGCCATCGCCGCTGCCCATTTCAATTCACTTCTCTGTGTCTCTTGATTTATCACCCATTTTCTCTGACTCCTTTCTCCTTCTCGAGCCCACACCCACTAAGGAAATAGATTATGTAGCAGCCACAGGTTGGGCTCTTATCCCAGGTTTCACAAAGATATATCATCTCACTTTTCACTGACCTAATCTGGGTCACCATGACCATACGTGAAACATATGGGTATCGAAGGCTAAGATTCACGTGTCTTCCCTTTTGGCACCTGGGTTTCAGGACCCCAGCCCCAGGAGTTCCTGTTCACTCTCCCCCCCACCCCAGGAATTCCTCTCCACTCCCCCTACCTTAAAGTGTATAAAAAGCCTGCTAATCACAGCCTTAGAGAAAGCACTTTAGGTGCTCAGCACCAAGCTATATTTTGCTCAATAAAGTACCTCTTGTGTGTTGCATTACCGTGTGTGTGTGTGTGTGTGTGTGTGTGTGTGTGTGTGTGTGTATGTGTGTATGTGTGTCCTCCATGGAATACGAGCCAGAACCGGACATAACACCTTCAACCCAAAAGGCAGGAGTCCTAGACATGGAACAGAAGAGCTGCCTTAAAGCTACTGCTGCTGCTGCTGCTCTTTATGCTATAGCTGACGGCTCTGTGGCATCACATTCTGAGGGAGAGCCAAAAACACAAGGTACACAAACCCAAGAGTGACCAGGCTACCCTACAGGTTCCAGCCATCTCTCTATATAGGCAGGCACTGATGCCAGCCTATATAGGAAACTGATCAATTTAAGTCATCAGTGGTTGTTCATGTTCAAAGTAATTCAGGCCCTCCTATGGCTGCTAGCTTGGCAGCACCATCTGCTCAGTCATTTCCCCTGGAGACAGGGTCAGTGCCACCTCAATGGGCAGAGCAATGAACTAGAGTGAGGGCTTCAGGCAGCTGGAGAGCAGAAAGAACTTCCTTAATCATTTCTGCATCAGCTATGGAAGGAGAATACTGAGAGGACAGGGTGGGAGGCAGGTGTGTGACTGCTCCAAGGCAAAGTGGGCCACTCATGGCCAAGGTCCACTCATATGTAGGCCTATGACATAAGCATGTGTACGAGGCTTGGGGTCAAAGAGGAGACTTGCACATAGCTGTAAAAGCTTATTCCAAACCCATTTAAAAAAAAAAAAAAAAAAACCCTCCTCGGATGCCATACCAATATGTGGCCTAAAGAGGGAGACCAAGAGGCGAAGGGAGGTGGGGGGAGGGGGAGCTGAGCACCTGAGGAAGTTGGGGACCTGGGAGAGGGGATACTGAAGGAGGGGACTTTCTGGTGGGTGTCCCCACAGAGAGGAGGGGCAGTGTGGGAGGCGGGCAATTGAGAGGGAGGGGGCAGCTTTCAGGGGCAGGAGGGGCAGGCCTGACTAGGGAGCTGACCAGTACATGCAGCAGGCGGGACTAATGAAGAACCCAGAGGAAGACACAGGGGGCGGGTCCGCAGCAGCGGCAGCCACTCCCAAAGCCTCCTCCCCTCAGCTGGGGTGCCGCATGTGACCAATGCTGCTCCCCTACCTCACACCTTCCACACGCAACTTCCCGTCCTTTGCCATGGCCGACCTGAATGCTAGGCACAGCGACACAGGGAGGCTCTGACAGAAAAGGCGGGAACTTTCCGCTCCCCTCCCCCTCCACCACGTGCCACCTGCCTGCCCCTGTGCGCCTGCGCTCCAAGCCTCCTGGCCTGCCTTTTACTCTGCGCATGCGTAGCTCTTCCACACACCTCCTTCCTCCACCCCACCCCCCACCCTTCAGCTGGACTCCTTGCTTTTGCCACACTCTGCAATTGGGGTTCGGGCTCCAAACGCACATTAAGGGATACACCACCAGCAGCCACGGAAAATGGCTCAGCCCCCCCACACCTCCGACCCGGGACTGGCCTTGCCTCACATCTATCCCTTACAAAAAGCCCAGGTTCAGTGGAGGCAAAACAAAAAACAAAAACCTATTTGGTATTGACCTACAATGCCCAAAGGAGTCCCAGTGTTCCCCTTCGCCTTCCAAAGGGGGAGACCTGTCTAAAGAAGCTTCGCCAAAAACAAAGAAAAAACCCGCAAATCACATGGCCCGCAATCGCCAAAGCAGTCCCCAAAGGGGAGACTGTGGTAGGTCACCAGAGGAGCTATTCAGCTGCTGCTGCTGCTCCTCTTGACAGACAACTCCCTCCCAATTAGGCAATTTAATACTAAGAAATGCCTGGCATAACCTGGAATATGCTTTAAAGAAGTTTCTAATACATTCAAATTTTAAATATGTGCGAATTATAAAAAATTTCTTAAGCAGGACACAAGAGCAGCAAAAATAAAAAATTGGCTGAGATTATTTCAACCACCTGGATGCAGTTCAGAAACTTTTTATGAGGCATATTAATGTGACTTCATCCAGAAAGCAAATTATTGATAATTAGTATAGCTTCAATTATAAAAATCAGACACTCTCAGCAGAGTGGACACATGGTTGGAAGGAGTCAATCTGTTAACCAACCAGGAGTTAATTATCAAGGTTAGCCAGTAACATGATTTATTGGTGATTTAAAATGGTCAATACACTGAAAGGGGATGGGAGATAGTTACTCTCCTGGTTAATGGCATTAAGCTCAAATTAAGAAGTGAGTAAAGTGATTACAGAACTTATAATTAATTGTGCACAGTTGTCTATTCCAAACATCTTGGGATAGCAGTGCTTTTAATAGCAATAAATGGGCTGAATTGGATAGCTCATGGCTCATATGTAAGCTATGCCAAAAAGAGCTCAAAAATTTGATAAGTCTCAAGCTTTAAAAACTGAAGGTATTTATGTTCAGTTACTTTCTAACTTTATTAGACCCAATGAGGCTTTCATTTGGGGTCAAGACTTTCTGTTTATTTCCTCAGATACAAGAAGTCAATGGAGGATGACCTAAAGCATCCGATGGCAAGAAAATCTCACCAGAAATAGGACAGACTGCAGAGGTGTCTGGCACAGGACACCTGGAAAAACTGCAAATGAGCTGGAAAGATCATCACTGCCCTATAGGCAGGTCTAACACACTATCCACGCACATGTCATTGTATGAAAAACAATTTGCCTACAGAAGAATATCTTTAAGTCCCTGACAGATAGTCTGTGCTACAGATTTATGGGTATTTGTTATAAGATCAAACGTTATCACATACCTGCAAATTCCAAATGGTATTGGCATAACAGGTAACTTAACGTTATTTTTCTGGATTTGTTCCATGTTACCCAAATATGATCAAATATCAAATGGTACAATTGGGAAGGTTATGACTGTACCATAAATACTGTCCAATTGCAGTACGATTTGCTACTATCATCCAAAATGGATATATGATTATTGTCTTCAAGGGTACATTATATTGGCAAACAACAGCATGTCTTTCTTCGTATCAGACTTATCTAACAGTCAATTTTGTTCAGCTTTGGCATTTCAACTTTCATAAGAAAGAAGGGTGGAAATGGTATCACTAACCATCTATCTCTTCCACCCACTAAAACGATCATAAGTTACAACTAAGCAATAACAGTTTGAATGTCATGCTAAAGATTACATTGTAGGATATATCTGAATTGGGTTGAATATTAATTACCAAAAAATTAAGACTGTAAGGGACCCAGGGGGATGATAACGTTGGGTCGAGGTCTTGTCTGTATGTTGACAGATAGTGTAGTGAAAACATCTGGTCACCCACAAAACACATAATGCCAGCCAACACAAGACCAAGAAGAGAAGCCGACCAAAGCTGTTGACATCAGCTAACTACACGCCAGCCACTATCCAGGGGCGCTGGAAGGACACTTCACCGGTGACTAATATCACTCCAAAAGACTGACATTACACTATTAGTGACATTTGCTATTAGGCTACTGTGGGACACTGGTCCGGCTGACATCCATTGATATAGTGTACCCAAACCAAGAGCAAGGATGCTAACTCAGAAGGACTAAACCACACTTGTGTCTGTCTAAGACATCAGATAAATCCCACAGTCCGAGGTCTTTGTTATGGAATCGAAACAAAATAGCTACAGTTGTTTAGACGTGAATGTATACCTTTCATTTTATATGTCTAAGATACTGTCAAAAGGATACATTGTAAAACTACTACTTGTATTGTAAGAAATGCTGGGACATTGGTATGACTCTCCAAAGAGGAGGAGATAGAAAACTTTCACTCATAGCATAGATCTGATACCTCTGACAACAAAAAGTGAGGTGCAAGGCAGAAAATGCTACACAGGCAGGTTTAATGGACAGATGATCCTGATGTTACTCTCGAAAAAAGGTATGAGATATCAGGCAAAATGCACTCTGAAATCTTTAATCAGGAACCTAAGTTATTGAAAAAGATCATTTACATCCATGCAAAGATTATGTTCCTGGCAATACCTAGGTGGACGTTACGTGCCAACCACCGTGGGTGTACTTGAGCGTTAGTACCATTGTTAACCAATACTCCGGAAACCCTGTCTTTTGGGGTAATATCTTTATGGGAACGGTTTCTTGCTCCCTCCCAGTAGTCCCAGAATTCAGACAGGCCGCTGGATTCGGGGTCTATTGGCTTCCCATTCAAATACTGGAAGACGTTCTGGTGTTTGAAAGCAAAGCCTCAGTGGTCATCTGAGTGCACTAGGTTGGACAATTTCTGTGGACGCGCAGTTATTGACTCTCCTAGGTGGAACCAGTTATCACACACATACATGGAGCAAGGGCAAACTATGATCTAAGTTTCCCTTTTTTGGAGTAGGTATTGAAAATATGACACAATAGGCACGGATAAGCTTGTAGAAAAAGCACATTGAATATTATACATTAACAACTAGGCAAGAACAAGCTACACCAAATTCGACAAGTTCAAGAAACTGTAGAAATTGTTTCTACATGAAAAACAACTTAAGCTTCTATTTACCCAAACATTGCTTTGGTGGAATGAATTTTCCAAATATTGGTAATGTTATATGCTTGGCTATCATATTGATGGGTTTATTTATAAAAGCAGAAATTTAAATGAGGATGATATACGAAATATGCAGCCAAAACTTGAAATGTCACTTCATTATCATCATCCTGGGTATTTACACTGCAAATCAGAATGTAATGTGTTTGGGAATTTTGGTATTTGTTAAAAATTTCACAATAATTGTTGTATTAATGTTTTTACAAAGCTTTTAATGGTGGAAAAATTATGCTCATGTACAAGGCGAGAGTTTTAGTCAATTTAGATCAGGAATTAGAAATCACTGGGAATGTAAATTCTGATATTACATATTGGCTCAGCTTCAAACAAGCCACATAAACAGTGAAAAAAGAGTCTAAAATTTTGTTTTCATTTTGGAATCACATTCCCAAGATCATTTGCTCAGATGATTTGGTATGTTATATACATGATCCTCCAGAATTGTTCAGAGAGGATGTTTTTCTTTGGAGGGATCTCTCCCAACAACAACAAGAACAACAAAAATTAAAAAGGGGAGAAGAATCTTAAAGATGTCAGGACTTTCACATTTTAGAACCCTTTTGATTCTCTTTTATTATTCAATTTTGTGAAGTGTGTGAAGTGTGTTACAGTAAACTACCTCTCTGTGCCGATTGCATCGTCTGTTCTGTTCCTTTGGACCTCTAAAGGGACCCTAACAAAAGCACGTGGTCGGTCAGAGCAGGATTCTCAAACTGTCTCTGTGGGCGGGGAGTGCCCTTTCCCTCCCCCACCTGGGCCTGCTAGTACCTCCTCTCCCTGCCCTGGATCTCCGGAGGTTAAGAAACACCTGAGGAGCGGTCTGAGGGGGAGGGGAAGAAAAAAGAAAATTTGACCTAGCAAAACCCTCACTAGGGGCGATTGAGAACTTGAGAACTCTCAGCCTGAAACAGGCAGTTGCTGGAGCCTAGTGGATTTCGAAAGGAGCAACTGGGAAAAGCAAAAGCAGGTGTTAAGGTTTCATCAGGAAAGTGCAAAATCAAATTTACCTGCTCCCAAGACAAAAGCTGGGAGAGCCAGGCTGCTATTCATAGGCCAAAACAGGCAGTTTAGCCCTAGTGGGAAAGGCTAGCAGACAGCAAGCCAGGAGCAAGCTAATCTTCCCAGGCAGATTCCTGGCATGCATTTGAAAGGCTTATCCGGAAGTAACTGCTTTGACTCCAAGCAGGGCACTTAAAGGGTCAGAATCCCTTGGCTAAAGGGATAAAAAACAAACAAATTTTTCTAATACAACCGCAGGTCTCAGCAAAATTAATGAATCAAGGTAATAATCCTGAATTAGGTTAAATTCCGAACAGCCTAGGTTGTAAAAAGATATTGCCATTCTGTAACCAAAGGCAGAAGATTAAAAACAAACAAAAGGCAAGCCTCTGCACTCATTTAGCATTTGAAAAGGGTCCTAGGAACTCTTTTGTTTGAGGTCCAGCCAGGGAAAGGCGGGCTGTACCTGGGTGATTGCAAATGATAAGAAGCACAGTGAAGTGAGATCTGGGCATTTGAATCGTTTTCATTTAGGTTGGATACAGGCAAAATTATAAAGGAATGTCTGCTTATATTTTTTGATGAAGGAAGTCAAAAAAGGGGAATTAAAAATCTTTCTCTGACTTTTGTTATATGCCACAGAATCTCAGGACTAGAAATGTTTATCTGTAGAGAAACTTTGGTATATATCACAAGGTAATTCAAGTACAAACAGAACATTTTTAAGGTTTGGGCTTAAATCTGAAGCAGCTTGAAATGTTTTTTCTCTACCGGCCACATGGCTTGAGCCACGTGGAAGAGAGCATCAGAGCAACTGAGGTTGCAAGTTTTTTATTACAAACGCTGTAATTGGCTAGAAGGAAAATTTAATGCTGAGACATAATACGCATGGATTGGAATATGATTTAAAGGAATTTATAAGGCTTTCTGATTTTAACTATGGAGGAATTATTAACACTTTTCTAAGCAGGACATAAAAGCAACAATATTGAGCAGAGCTTATTCAAACAGCCTGTATGCAGTTCAGAAACGTTTTAGTGGGCATATTAATATACCTGTATCCAGAAAGCAAATGATTTATAACTAGAATAGCTTTTACTATGGAAAATAAGACACATGCTCAGCAGAGTAAAAGCATGGTCAGAAGGATTCAGTCTGTTTACCAGTGGCTCATTATTAAAGTTATCAAGGAATCTGTTACTCAGTACAGTGATTTATTAAGGACTTGAAAGAGGCAATACTATCATGTATTCAAATGGCAGGTATTGAAGCTGATCATGAGATTGAAAAGAGACCTATGATAATAATGCAAATTCAAAGGTTACTGGCACAATTTGATTTATTTCTGCAGTGAAGATTTGCAGACTTAGCAGATGAAAGTAATGATTTTAGTCACAGTATTAAGATCTTTTCAGTTATGGAGTTAATTGCAGTAGTTCAGATACAACAACTCCTGTGCAACTGTTTGATAATTCTGTGCATACTTGTACAGCATAAGACAATGCTATAATTTTAATAACTGCACAATGGGAAATTTTTTCAAATAGCAAAAAGTGTGTGCAGACAAACAAAGGCTTAAGATCCCAGCACACACGGGTCAAATCATAAGTGATTTCTAGTATGATATTTTTATGATTATGGGTTTGAAAAAGCAAATATTTAAGCATCTATACATGCTGCTTTGCAAAGTCTATTGTACATCTATATCCTGAACAAGCAGGGGATATCGCTTATCAATGCAAACTGTGGGGGATTAATTTCACCTCTGATAGGTATCCAATGTATATTTTGGAGCAAAAGGTGCATTTCAGCATGCTCCTGGCACAAAGGTTGAACTGTGAAAAGTGATGGGAGATACTTACTCTCCTGGTTTAGGGTTCAAGCTCAAATGAAGAAGTGAGCAAAGTGATTACAGATTTTATGAATATCTGTGCACTACTGTCTATTCCACACAGCTTGGAATAGCAGGGCTTTTAACAGCAATGCAAGGGCTAAATTGCATAGCTCATGGCTTACATGCAAGCTATGGTAAATAGAGATCAAGGGAATTCATGAGCCCCAAGGTTCAAAAACTGAAAGTATAGATGTTCTGTCACTTTCTAACTCTCTGAGACCCAATGAGGCTTTCATTTGGGGTCGAGGTTTTCTGTTTACTTTCTCAGACACATGAAGTCCATGGAAGATGATCAAGAGCATCTGATGGCAAGACAATCTGCCCAGAAGAAGGACAGATGGCAGAGGTGTCTGGCACAGGACACCAGAAATGCAGCACATGGATTGTAAAGGCTATGATTGCCCTATAGGCAGGTTTAACACACTATCCACACACACATGTACTTGAATGAAAAACAATTACATGCAGAAGAATATCATTAAGCCATGGACAGATATTCTGTTCTAGGGATACATGGGTATTTGGTAAAAGATCTAACTATTACATGCCTGAAAATTTTGAATGGTACTGGTACAATGTGTAACCTGACAATCATTTTATTGGCATTGTTCCATGTTAGCCAAATTTGATCAAATATCAAAAGGGTATAATTGGGAATGTTATGACAGTATAAGGAATGCTGTCCACTTGCAGCACAAATGGGTATTACTATCCAACATGTAATGATGATTATTGTCTTAAAGGGTACATTATATTTGCAAACAACATGTTTTTATTAGAATCAGACTTATCTAGAAGTCAATTTTGTTTAGCTGTGACTGTTCCACTTTCGTAAGGAAAGAGGTGGATATGGTATCACTAATCATCTATCTCTTCTACACCCCAGAGAGAATATAAGTTAAAGCTATGCAATAATCAGTATTGAATGTAATGATAAAGATCACATTGTGTGAGATACCTGAATTGGGTTGAATATCATCGAGATATTAAGACTGTAAGGGACCCAAGGGGATGATAATGTTGGGCCGAGGTCTTGTTTGTATGTTCACAGATAATGAAAACATCTGGTCACCCACGTCATGCTTCATGCCAGCTGACACAGACCAGGAAGAGAAGCAGACGGAAGGTGATGGCATCAGATATCTGCATGCCAGCCACAATCCAGGCACGCTGGAGGGACACTTCTCTGGTGACTAATATCACTCCAGAACAATGACATTACACTATTAGAGACGTTTGCTGTTAGACCACTGATGGACACTTGTCATGCTGACATCCATTGAGATGTGGTACCCAGAGCAACATCGAGTATGCTAACTCAGAAGGACTGAAAGACACACTCATTTCTGTATAAGACACCAGATATGTCCCACACTCCAAAGACTTTGCTATGGGATTGAGATGAATTAGCTACAAATTGTCTAGCTACTAATGTATACCCTGTATTTTGTAGATGATACTGTCAAAAGGAATGTATATTGTATGCATTGTAAACCTACCACTTGTATTGTAAGAAATGCTACTATCACCGAGGGTATAGAACTTGGTATGACTCTCCAAAGAGTAGGAGATAGAAAACTTTTATTCATAGCATAGATCTGATACCTCTGACAACCAAAATGAGGTGCTAAGCAGAAAATGCTGCACAGACTTGGTTAATGGACAGATGACACTGATGTTACTCTCAAGAAAGGATGAGAGATCAGGGAAAAGACTCTAGGAAATCTTTAATCAGGAACCTGAGTTATTGTCACATTGAATATTATATACTAACAACTAGGTATGAAAAAGCTATGTCAAATTCTAGAGGTACAAGAAACTGTAGAAATTGTTTCTGCATGGAAAACAACTTAAGCTTCTATTTACCCAAACATTGGTTTGGTGGAATGAATTTTGCAAATATTGGTAATGGTATAGGCTTGGTTATCATATTGATGGGTTTAGTTATTCAAGCAGAGATTTAAATAAGGAAGACACAAGGAATATGCAGTCAGAACTTGAAATATTACTTCATTATCACCATCATGGTTATTTAAGCTACAAATCAGAATGTAAAGTGTATGGGAATATTGGTATTTGTTAAAAATTGCACTGTGATTGATGTATTAATGTTTTTGCAAAGCCTGTAATGGTGCAAAATTATGTTCATATACAAGGCGAATGTTGATGTATTTAGATCAGGAATTAGAAATCATTGGGAATATAAGTTCTGATATTTTACATTGGCTCAGTTTCAAGGATACCACATAGACTGTGAGCCAAGAGTCTAGAATCTTGTATTAATTTTGGGATCAGGTTCCCAGGATCAATTTTCTAAGATCATTTGACATGTGATAACATGATCCTCCAGAATTGTTCAGAGAGGATGTTTTTCTTTGAAGGGATCTCTCCCAACACACAAACAAAAAAGAAAAGGGAGAGGAATCTTATAGATATCAGTATGTTCATTTGAGAGAACACTTTTGATTCATTTTCAAGTATTCAACTTTGATTTTTCTGTTGCACAATTATTGCCAGAATTTTTAAGTACTAGGAAGGAAAGTACTAGTGATGCTCTGATCCAGAATTATGAAGGTGCAAAGATTTCTAGAATTGCAGTCACCTAACAGTCGGTAGACATGAGAACATGACAGCAATTGTTAATTTTCAGATGACCATTCTGGAGAGTGATGTCTGATTGCATGTAAGGGGAATCATAATGAAGCTTTCATTATGGACCAGACAGCCTCAGCCACGATTATACACTTTCCATATGAAATGGATGTTTGAGGTTGGGAAATGCAGAGACATGGTGTACTGACACCCTCAGTCGCTGAATGTCCTGGCATCGAGCTACCAACCAGTTTCCTATGTGGCAGGCATCTGGCAGTGAGCACGGAGAGATCCCCAAGATGCAGTATCAGTACGAGAGAAAGGAAGGACTTATCCTTCATCTCCAGAGATAGTATTTTGCTAACTATTGAAAAGGCGGACAACTTCTGATAGTCCAGACTGTGAAAGGTGGCGTGTTTGATTATTGCACCTGTCATGTGAGCCATAGAATTCTACCTCATTAGACCAGGATCAGTCGCGTGGAAATTATTTTCTTAACATTTTATATCTACTAAGACTGTTGCATCGATCCTGAAATGCAGACAGGCAGATAGAAAGATCAGTTTGGAATTTTTAAGATTGATCACTGAATCAGTTTATGCTGATGTTCACTCTGGATTGTTATATCTAAGTTATACAATCAGGGTGGGTTTTTCATCTCTATATCAGAATATGATTATGCACCAGAGTGTTTGTATTTGTTAATGCTGTAATGTTGCTACATTTTGATATTACACTATTCATTTGTGTGTAAAACAAAAAGGGGGAGATGTAGCAGTCCACCCCTAGCTATGGGCAAGGGGAACAGTTGGTATGTGCAGATTGCCTTAAAAGAGAGCATGCTCAGTCTTGAGCATGCTCAGCACTGCTCATGGCTGGGAAGGCCTCTGACCCTTGACCCCAGCTTCCCCCAGGTTAGGCGGGAAAACAAGTTTCTTTGTTCTCGCCTGGTTAAGAGAAACCACACCTATGCCTTGTCATTAACCAATGAGGGTCATCCCTATGTACTGCGTAGCAAAGGGTATTTGTAGCCCAGCAAGCTCCCCAAAACGCTTCCCCTGCAATCCCAGTTTCTCGTGTTCCTTCTCCTACAGAAAACCAAATTCCGATGCAAGGGAGATCTTGTCCTCCTAGAGAAACCTGTCCTTGTCAAACTGACCCACAGGTGCAAAATTCAACTAGAGGCCTGTTTCCTCTAAGAGAAGTACCTGAAATAGGACGGAATGGGGATGTGGTGACTTTAAGACATAGGATACCGTTTACTCCCCAAGAAATAAATGAATTTACACGAAATATCCCCACATATGAACAAGATCCTTTTCTAGTAACAAAAAAGATGGGAGACATATTTTTTCAGTATAATCCGTCTTACAAGGACGTTGAGAGCTTACTACAGGCTTTTTTAAGTGAACATGAAAAAAATAAAATAATTGCTCATGTCAACAAAACCCGGGGGCGTAATGCAGCACATTGGCCATCTCAGGATCCCGAATGGGACTATAACAATCCTGAGGATTATCTACAACTATACCATTGTAGAGAGGCCATCCTCACGGCCATGAAGGAATGTGCAGACAGTACAGATAAGTGGATGGAACTGGAAAAAATTAAGCAAAAGGAAGACGAAACACCCTCCAGATTTATGGACAGAATTATCGAGTTTGGGGACAGATACTTAGATTGGGACTTAACTAAAGAGAGTAGTTTAAGACAAGTTAGAAGAATCTTTGTAAACAATTCTTGCAAAGCAATTAAGAATTATTTTAAAACACAATGCCCAAGATGGTCAGATATGGACCTTGAAGAATTGCGAAAAACAGCTATATATGTTTTAAAGGGAAACAAGGAAAAGGAGGAAGAAAATAATGATGACATGGAGGAAATGAAGAAAAAAATGAGATGTGTAATAGATAGGATAACTAAATTAGAAAGTGGGCATGATAATGAACCAACGACAATTGCCCCTCTCCAGAAATCCAATTATCAATCCATTACTTGCAACTTCTGTGGGAAGAAGGGCCACAATATGATGGATTGTAGAACCTTTCTTAAGATGTTTGGAAGGAATACACAGTTTAATAATAGTTTTAGAAATAATAACTATAGAAATGATGATAATGGTTATAGAAACCAGAATTCTAGAAATTATAATAATGACTATGGAAATAACTATAATGAATATAGAAATAAGAACTTTAGAAACCAGAATTATAGAAATAGGAATTGGGAAATTAATGACAATGTTCCAATTAAAGAAAATTATAATGATAATGAACAACAACAATATATGAGAAATGGAGCTCGTCCAAAAAATACTCGAGGTGCTAATGATCCTCAGAGAGGTGCCCTTCAGGAGGGTGCCCAGGGAACTTCCCAGTATAATAAAGATGATTCTTCTTAGATTGTATTGATTTTGTTGATATTAATTAACCTTTTTCAGTTTTTTTTCTCTCCTCTCCAAATAGTAGGAAAGATGAATAAAGAACTTAAGACTATGATTGGCAAATTATGCACTGAGACCCATTTAAAATGGCCTGAAATTCTCCCTCTGGCCCTATTTTATCTTAGAAGCAGGCCTAGAGGAGACTTACATATTTCACCATTTGAGATGCTTTTTGGACATCCACCTATACAGGCTAAGCCTTTCTCCCCGGCTTATAAATCGCTATTAGGGGGAGATATTACTATTGCTTCCTATATACAGGAGTTACAGCACAAACTACGTGAACTTCATGAATGCGGAGCTGCAGTACAAGCCGGACCATTAGACTTTTCTCTGCATGACCTGAACCCAGGAGATAAAGTTTATATCAAGAATTTCAAGCGAACTGGAGCAACTGAACCTTCATGGGAAGGACCATTCCAAATATTATTAACTACTCCAACATCCATGCTTGGAGCAAGGCTCAATGGGACTGGGCTTGCTCTTGATCTATTTCTGAACACAGTTCTGATCTCCATGGTTAGAGCCACCTCATGTCTCCTGTCCTTGGGAAATGAGTGATGGGCTGAGGAGCTTTACTGTGAGCTCGATTGTCATATATGATTCGTGGTTGTATTCCATCCTTCCCTAACATCAGATCTTTCCCCAAAGGGGTAAAACTCCTATCTTTTCTTTCTTGATGGAACTGCTGGCAGTCTCCATCACCCACACAAACACCCTAAAAGTGTATACAAAGCCTGCAAATCACAGCTTCGGGGCCAGTTAGCAATTTTCATTTAAAACTCATTCGAAAGGTTGATGCATGCAACTTGGGAGGATTGCTAATGATTTTGATATGGTACTGTAGCCTGCCAGGCATGGAAGTATGGGTGATGTATTAAATACTTGATCAGAGCAGTCAATGATCAATGTATAGGCAGTTCTAAGGGCAAGAGAATTCCAGGGCCTAAGCCACAAAGACTTTGCCCTCACCTTGTCAAACCTTGTTCCTCTGAAGAGCACATGACAGGTGAATCCCCACCTACTCTGATCTTGTCATTATCTAGCCTACCAATGAGAATCAACTATGCCTTGTTACGTATTCATTCTTCCTCACTCTCTACAATAAAGCCTGGGGTGAAGGTGTGATTCCTCCTCTTCTTTCCTGTAAACCTTAAAATTTCTTAAACTTATGAATGTTGGAAATTTCACCATTGGGAAATTTCATACTTGAAAGATTTCCTATTGAGAGTGGGAACTCTACTGGAATGTGAACCCCATTGGCATGGGAGGTTCCTCCTCCTCCCTTCTTAAGATTACTTTAGGACAGAAACCTTTTGCTGAACAATGGAAAGGGCTTTGACCTATGCTTAAGCATAGAAGAGGAATTTCTTTGAGTCATGATTGATTTTAGAATTGATACAATGGAGATACTTGGAATGACAGAACCAGGTCTTGGAAATTGCAATCTCCACCCTACTCAGTCCTAACAGGATTTAGGAAGGGCTGCAGCATAGATCAAAATTTAATTATTCCATCTCTACCTTACTCAGGGTAACAGGATTTAGGAAGGGCTGTAGCAAAAGATCAAGATTTAATTATTTGAGAATATGACCTTCAACAGACATGTGCCAAGCCACAGACCTCTGGGCGGTCCTGGGTTAAGCTAGAGCCACCATTGGCACAGGGAAAATGATGGACAGTGATTGGTAGATGTGAGAACTGAGGGGAGGGAACTTGGATGGTTTCCTTAAACATAGAGGGGTCTGAGGACTGAGGGGTTGGTTGGAGGGTTTTGGCTCTGAGTGGTTGGAGAGGTGCTCTGAGAAGCTTGCTCTGAAGGAAGCTGGAGGTGGAGGCCCCTGAGACTGTTTCTCCATTTTGGTCACGTGAGTAATAGGGACTGATCTCCTTTCTTTGCCCCAGCTATCTAAGGGCTTGGGCCTTTTGGCCCAGCCTAAACAGAAGGGGTATTTAAGCCCAATTCCCTTCTCTCCCCTCTCTCTCTCTCTCTCTCTCTTTCTCTCTTTCTCTCTCTCTCTAATTCCTTTCTTCCTCCTGTTTGTAATTAAACTCTATAAAAGGTTGACGGCTGACTTGAGTTTTCATTTAGGAATTACATAGCTGAATTCTTTGGCGACCTTAAATTAATATATATCAGTCTTTTAAAGTGATTTCCTTGTCACATTATGGCAGTGATGTTATTATTTTTAATCTATCCAATTTAAATTCATGACTGAAAAGATTTTGATAATATGAATGGAATTATCAATTTTAGCTATGAGTTTTACAAAATTCTGTTGCCAAAATGGACCACATTGCGCAAGTAATATTTGAGCTTGTATACTAGTAATTGGTTTTAGACTGCAATCATGCTCAGGATCGATATATGCAATTTGAATAAGTGGTAGTGTCGCCGATTCTAAACCACAAATAAGGCACTGTTGCTGGTTAACAAATTAATTCTTAACCTTCATAATTTACTGCTGATTAACAATTTGAATCCTCCCAGCACTCTTTTTACTTCGATGCCTTGCAATGTTGAGAATGTGTCTCATATTTAGAATTGATGGTATATTCTTTTGAGATTGAATGATTCTAAATAATTTGCCTTTTGGATAAAGTTGCAATAATGTGGCTTACATACAATTTTGAACTTCATTCAGGTTTTTAAATATTGGCTGCTAGGTTTTATCCTTGCTGACCTTATGTCCTGTTTGAAAATGTAATGATACCAACATATTTAAAATTTGAATCTACTAGAAATTTCTCTAAAGCATATGCCAATTGATGCTAGGCAGTTAAAAAATGGCACTGGTTGTTAATTTTGCTTTTGGTAATATTCAATACTTGTCATAAACACTTGTAATCTGAGGTGTAGGAGTATTGCCCTCTATATGGCAGGATCAATTGATCAAACTGCTGGATGAAGTTTCCTTTCCAGATCCAAATAGTTGTGGCAGTGAGTCACATGGTTGCAAGAGTCCATGTGGATTTACCTCTAAAAGCCTTGGAAAAATAGTGTTTATATCTTGGTATTTAACCTACAGTTACACTATAATTCATTTTAAAATATGATTACAGATAAAATATCTCTTGTAGCATGTGACAAAATCCGGATAAAGATTTTTAACTGTAAAACTTTTCCTATCAAGAAATATAATCAGATATTCCTATATAAATTTACCATGTCTAATCCAAATTAAGTCGATTTAGTTTTTAAACTTTGCTTCATGGTAATACCATGTCTAAGCAATGATCGGTTTGAAAGACATATCAGGTTTATACCTTTACGTTTAAACAAGAGTCCTCCTGCATTCTCTGGCTGTGTTTTAAAAAGCTTGTTTCTTTTAGATATGCTAAACTGGTGGAGAGTTTTGCTGATAAAAAAAAAAAAAGCCTTTTGCTCTGGTTGTTTTCTTGAGAGCAAGAATGCCTGTTTGCTTCCTAATAGTTAGGGCAAACATGTGTTCTCCTTTTTTTAAAGCTGGTCTTCCTTTAGGTTTTTGAGAGATGGTTTTCATGCTTTGATAAGATCTTATAGTCCTTTTGTGAGGAATTCTCTCCTCAAAGCACTCTTTAACCTAAAGTTTTGTTCTGCGTTTAACCATTGCTTATTAAGCTTTCACAATTTACCTGTGCTAGATAATTTCTAATAGATAACACAGAGTTATGGCACATGAGTTTCTTTTACGATTTGTGGCTTGTGCCTTGCCCAACTTTTGAAATAAGCAATGTTCAAGTAGAGAAATTCCTTGTGATAAACTCATATTGAATTGATAAGAATGATTTTGCCTTAGGACCTGTAGGTCTGAGTGTTATCTAGCCCCAGATTCTTTAGTCAAAGGAACTTGATTCACAGTATGAATTATTCTGCTTTGAATTTCTGTAGAAGTCAGGATTTTAATGCCCATAGCCTGAATTAAGTCTGAGCCTGCACTATTAGAATCATTACTGATTTTTGTTAGAGAAGCCTTTCTACCTGCTTATTTCTATAAATTTAAAATGATCATAATACTACATTAAGCATGGGTGGAAGCAGAGGTTGACATGGAATATTTCTGTCTGTTTCTGCAGCAACAGACAGGGGAAAGATAGCAAGGATAGATAAGTCAGTTAAAGGAAGTGAGTTAAGTATATTGTTAGTATCATAAGTGAAGGGAAGGGCAAAAGACTGAGAGATAAGTCAATCCTCCTTGTTTAATGTAGCATTTTAATAGGAATCCATTTGCTCTTAACAGCAGGTAATACTTTTCTTAATTTCCAATCATCTGGTGTAAAAATTTTGCTGATGAAGGGTCTTAATCAGCTCTATAATGGTGAGAGCTTCCAATAGGTTGGCGTGCTATAGAACAAGCTAGAACTCCTGCTTCCTGTTTGCAGGGGGCTATCTGTAGCCTCCTTAATGCTGTTTTGGCTTGCAGAGTTCTGTGGGGACCGGGGCAGGCTGCATAAGAAAAGAAGCCTTCAGGGATGAAGGTCTTATCTTTCTATAGAAGTCAGGGTTTCAATGCCCATAGCCTGAATTAGTTTATAAGGTTTTATCCCAAGGACTGGAATTGGTCAAAAGGAAAGTTAATACTAAGTGCAAGTGTTTAAATGACCAGCATGAATTGGTATATGCTTTAGAGAATTTTCTAATACATTCAAATTTTAAATATGTAGGAACTCTTATTTTTTAAACACGGCATAAGGTCAGCAAGGATGGAAATGAGCAGAAATTGTTTAAAAATCATGAATGAAGTTCAGAAACTTTATATAAGGTGTCAACATGGAAATCTAGAGATCCCCAGTTTATTTAATTGGAGTATAGAAACCCCAGGTTTTGACCTTGTCACAGGAGAGTTTCCCCCTGAGGGAAGGTCCCTCACCAGACAGTGAACTTCCTGGTAGTTTGGGTGGGAACAGCTAATCCCATCCAATATTAAACATCCCTTTTGTCCCAATGGTTTCTTCCCCCTAGGCTAAAGTCCATGACCAAGGTGACCCAGCCCTAGGCTGAGTCTTTCCCTTTTGTGTCCATTGTAGGGCCCCAGCCCCTCACTATTATTCCTGTCCAGAACTCTTCATTTTCCTTTCTTACCATTGTAAAGTCAATCAACTGTCCCTCTAATCCTAGAGCCCCCAGGTCATCTAGAGTGGTATATAGGTTCCCTAAGTTCTTTTGTTCCTCGGAGTCCATCCTGAGTCCCTGGCACTCCCAGGGGCTGGTGACCAGAGCATCTTGACTCCGGTGCAGTCTTGGAAATCAGCTCTGTTGTCGTAGTAGCAGCGCTAACCCCTTTTCCCTTGATTAAAGAGTGATTTTGACTATTTAATAGTTCTGTGTTTTTTCTAGTTGACATTAATGGAGGTCCCACCGAGATCCGAAGTCCCCGCGGCCTGAGCCCTCCAGCTAACGAGGACCCCAGACTTGAGGTACCACACACAACCTGTTTGGGGTTGGGTCAGGAGTCCGGTTAGCAAGGGCCAGGTAAGCGGCTCTCTCGGAGGAAGGACTCGCATCTCTGGTTTGGGAATAACTCGCTCTTTAATTAAGGGATCCTTAGTCAATTTGTCCATAGTCATTGGACATGGGTAACAGCTTGTCTGTTGTCCCAAAATTTGGTGGGGCGGTCTGTAGCCCAAAGAAATACGGCCGAAAGTTATATGGTTTCAAAGTATGGACCTGATGCAAGCAAGTATTTAGAGAAGTGGCAAGCGATGACAAAGGCCAATCCGAAGGTAAGCTGGCCAAGGTGGGGTTCACTTAATGAGGAAAGGATGTTGTTTCTGCAGTCTGTTTTAAGTGAAGCAGGTCAAGAAATTGAGGGAGACGAAAGAGAAGTCTTCAACCAATGGCTCGAGGAGTACACCCAGAGAAAACACAGGTCAGAACGATCTGTAGAACAAGAGACGGGTAAGAACAAGAGAAAGGTAAGGGAGGAGGAGGAGAATCAAGGTGAACAAGGCAGGGAAGCCACTAAAAAGCAAATAGCTGATTTACAGAAGGAGGTAGAAAGCCTTAAGGAACTCCTGAAAGGCTCTAGCAACCCAGCAACCTCTTTAGACAGCATACCTGAGCCCCTAGAATCACCTGAGGCACCCATCCCTCAATTCCCTTTTAAAATTAAGGGAAGGGAAGGAACCAAAACAATGCAGGTATCTTTTACTCCTTGGACAAAAACAGAGCTCAGAGCCATGGCCAAGGAATTCCCAAAGGCTAGAGAAAACCCCATAGAATTTGCCAAGGAATTTGAATTAACTCTCTCTACATACCAGCCTGGCCTATCAGACCTTTACCAGCTAGCTCACATACTAGTAGGTTCAGGAGATGCAGCCCACTGGTTTAAAACTGCAAGTTGGGAGAACCCTTTAGAATATATTAATCAGTTAATGGCCAGAAAGGAAGGACCTGAAGTCCATCTTCAGGAGGCAAAGAAGATGGGAGAGGCTTTGTTAGAAGCAATCCCCAAGGCCTTTCCAAAATCTGTAAATTGGGGAAAAATCCAAACTTGCACTCAGAAAGAAGCAGAATCTGTATTTGATTTTTATAATAGATTTTTAGATACCTTCAGGGCAAATTCTGGACTTTCCCCTGATAGCCCAGACACCTTAATTACCTTTAACACCCTCTATGTGGAAGGGTTAAATAAGGCCCTTGCAAATCTCCTCAAGAGAGGGAAAGTAGACTGGAATTTAACTCCCACCTTCCAAATACTTATAGCTCCCATTATAGCCTATAATCTTCCGCAGCTGGAGGAAGTTCCTTCCTCTCTGTGGGCTACTGATTCTTCTGACATCGGGAGAATTTTAAGCGCTCCCCCAATACAAGTTCAGTTAGACCCATCCAAACCCCTTCCAAGGGTCCCTCAATATCCCCTCTCACGGGAAGCGACAGAAGGAATTAGACCATTAATTGATAATTATCTAGAGGCAGGCATTTTGATAAAATGTACCAGCCCTTGCAATTCACCCATACTGGGTGTCCAAAAGCCAGGAGGCCGAGGGTGGCGCCTAGTTCAGGATTTAAGAGCAGTAAATGCCTGTGTTATCCCCAGAGCTCCAGTAGTCCCCAACCCCCACAACCTTTTAAATCAAATCCCACACAGTGCAAAAATTTTCACTGTAGTTGATTTATGCAGTGCTTATTTCAGTGTGCCACTACATGCAGACAGCCAATTCCTTTTTGCTTTCACCTGGGAAGGAATTCAGTTCTGCTGGACTGTTCTGCTCCAGGGTTATACAGAGAGTGCCACATATTTCTCCCAAGTACTAAAAGCAGACCTTGCTGGCCTTAAATTTCCATTTGGGTCCACCTTACTCCAGTACGTGGATGACCTACTTCTGTGTTCCCCAGATGCCCAGTCTTCCAGGGAAGATTCGATTGTGCTCCTTAAGTCCTTAGCACAAAAAGGCCATAAGGTATCTAAAGAAAAAATGCAGTTTGTCTCTTCACAGGTGAAGTTTCTGGGACATCTAATATCAGCTGAAGGGCGTAGCCTGGATCCCGCCAGAGTAGCTGCTATATTGAACTTCCCAAGGCCCAAAACAAAAAGACAGCTTCGAGGGTTCATGGGATTAGCTGGTTACTGTAGGTTATGGGTCCCATCTTTCTCTTTAGTAGCCAAGCCCCTTTTTGATCTCCTCAAGGCCTCATCCCCAGAACCTCTGATTTGGAATGAGGCTGCAAAAATTGCTTTCATGGACTTAAAGTCAGCTCTTTCTAGCTCCCCAGCCCTGGGGCGTCCAAATTATTCACTACCCTTTCACCTTTTTCTTTTAGAAAGAAACGGGATTAGCCTGGGAGTTTTGAGCCAGAAACATGGAGACCACTTTAGGCCTCTTGGATACTACAGTAAAAGTCTAGATTCAGTGGCAAGAGGGCTACCATCATGCCTAAGGGCAGTAGTGGCAGCTTCAGATTTACTAGAACTAGTAGAAGAAGTGACATTAGAATCTCCTTTAACACTGCATGTTCCACATGCAATAGAGGTGCTTTTGAACTCTCATCACACTCAGCATTTTTCCACAAGCCGCCTTGCAAAGCTAGAAGCCTCTCTCCTGGCTAAGTCCAACATCACCATTTCTAGGTGTAAAACCCTTAATCCAGCCACTTTCCTGCCAGATATAGAGGAAAGTGACAGGGATTGTACTGAAGGGCATGATTGTGTTAACATTGTTGATTCTGTTTTAAGTCCACGAGAAGATCTCCAGGAAAAAGAACTGGAGAATCCAGATTTTTCCTGGTATACAGATGGCTCTTGTCTCTGAAATGAATCTGGCATTTTAGTGGCCGGATATGCCATCACTACCACTGCAGAAGTCATTGAAGCAGGGCATCTCCCTTCAGCAATTTCTGCTCAGCAAGCCGAATTGGAAGCAGTAACCAGAGCCTGTGAGCTGGCCAAAGGAAAGCGGGTAAACATATATACGGATAGCAGGTATGCATTTGGGGTGGCTCATGATTTTGGAATGTTGTGGCAGCATAGGGGATACCTAACTTCCTCTGGAACCCCCATCAAGAATGGGGCACAAGTCCGGAGACTGCTAGAAGTCCTCTTACTACCAAAGGCAATAGCAATTATTAAAATCCCAGGGCACTCACGAGAGAATTCTCCCCATGCAAAGGGAAACGCCCTAGCAGATCAGTATGCCAAAGAAGCTGCCAGGCAGGTCCCAACTACAATAGGTCTGACACTTTCAGATAAGGAAGAACCTATTTTTGAGAATAAGTTGACCCAGGCAGAAATTGTCTCAGCCCAAGAAGTCATGTCTCGAACTATCCAAGAAAAACTAGAGAAGGAAGGATGCGTTAGAAACAGGGATACTGGATTGTGGCAAGGACCAAATGGGTGTGTAGTCCTACCGGACCCTCTATGTCGCCCCATGATGGAGTACTTGCATTCCATAAGTCACTGGGGACCAGACAAATTGGTCAGCATTGCTCGCAAATATTGGTGGGGGAGGTTGAGGCGAGCAGCGGAGGATGTGTATTTGCAATGTCAAATTTGCCCTAAATATAATATCAGTAAGCCTTTAAAACCTATGCCAGGTAAATTCCCATTACCTGAGGCCCCTTTTCAAGTATGGCAAATCGATTTCATTCAGTTACCACCTCATGCTGGATACAAATTTGTTTTAGTAATGGTTTGCATGTTTTCTCGCTGGGTAGAAGCATTTCCATGCAGACAGGCCACAGCAACAGCAGTAGCCAAATGCTTACTGGAAAAGATATTTCCAGTGTGGGGAATTCCTAGGGAAATACATAGTGATAGAGGCACACATTTCACTGGTTCGGTAGTGTCACAGCTGTTAACAGCATGGCCTGTATTACATCATCTACATTGTGCCTATCACCCACAATCCTCAGGATTAGTGGAACATGTGAATGGCATCATTAAAGTACAATTAGCCAAATTTATGGAGGACTTAAACATACCCTGGCCCAAAGCCCTTCCAATAGTTCTGTTGAACCTGAGAGCCACACCTTTTGGCAAGCTCTCACTCTCACCATTCGAGATAATCACAGGTCGGCCAATGTCTCTTTTTCCACCCTATACTGACTCCATGAGCACCAAGGTTTCCCTCTTATCATACTGCCAGGGACTAGCAAAAACTCTCCAAGGCCTTAACCACCTTATATCTCAGTCAGTTTCCAGGAATTCTTCCTCAGAAACACCCTCAACATCTAAAGTGAAGCCCGGAGATTGGGTATACAGAAAGAGGCACCTACGAAAGGATGCTCTACAAGTCAGATGGGATGGACCTCATCAGGTATTGCTGGTAAATCCATCTGCAGCAAAACTAAAAGGAATTGAAAGTTGGATACATCTATCTCATCTAAAGAAAGCCCCAACTCCAAAATGGTCAGTAAAGTCGATGAGTGACTCAAAAATACGGCTGACCAGAAGAAGAAGATAAAAAGAAGTTTGAACTGGCTAAGTATTCTTTTTCTTTTAAAATTTCTTTCATCCACATGTTATCTCTCTGAACCATAGAGGTATTAGTAGGTTTATTTCCCTTGATAATTTTATTTACCCTGAGCAAAGTCCCTTTAAATAGAGAACCTGGAAAGGACAGAGCTATTCCCCAAACTTAGTGGAAGTAGGAAAAGTTTTAAAAGGGAACATTTTTACCTGACCACGGTTTGAAAGTGACAGCTGAGAATTTGCAGCAAAGATTCCAGAGTGCTAATTTGTCTCAAAGTAGTATCAGAAGAGGTTAGGAAGAAATGATGGAGCCTAGAAATGATTGTTAGTAACAGAAGATAAATATTTTAAATCTGGACCATGGTTATGGTTAAGTAGCTAAAAGGAATGAAATCAATTTCAAAATCCCTAGCATCTCAACCTCCCTAAAGGGGGGTGTGTGAGTTGAGTGTATAAGGTTTTAAATTTAGGGAAGATTAGAAGCATTTTAATAGTGAGAATTTTTCTGCTTTTATATTTCTACAGTTTGTAGGATTTTATATTTTGGTAAAGTAAGGCAATCTTTCTGATTAAGCATGTAAATTACATGATTTTATGATTTGTGTGGAATTACAGATTTGAAGTTAGCAGTGTGGATAATCCTTATAGTGAATAAGCATATAGGGAGTAGATCAAGTCCTGTTAAAGAATGTGTTTATAGATCTCTCTTAAGTTATCTCTTGCAGCAGCAAGGAAGCTGACTGATACCAAAGGAGGAGCCTACCAGAGGACAGAAGTCTGTGAGAGAAGAGGCTGAAGACATCATCAGGACCCACCGGATGTGAAAGACTTAAGACTTTGGGAATTGGGGTAGTGTTTTGATTGTTAGTCAGTTTTTGGCCAAAGGCAGACTGCCTGCCTTTCTGGCTCAATTGACAATGCGCCGGTGGCATTGGGGAACGCCCCCAAATGCCAATCACCAATATCTGTGTCCCTAGACTTTCTCACCAGTAGGGGATGGAGTTCAATCCCATATAGCATTACTCATTTGTCCATGTTTGGTCAGCGACGTTTGGTCTTGACCAAAAGGGGGGTGTGTCAACATGGAAATCTAGAGATCCCCAGTTTATTTAATTGGAGTATAGAAACCCCAGGTTTTGACCTTGTCACAGGAGAGTTTCCCCCTGAGGGAAGGTCCCTCACCAGACAGTGAACTTCCTGGTAGTTTGGGTGGGAACAGCTAATCCCATCCAATATTAAACATCCCTTTTGTCCCAATGGTTTCTTCCCCCTAGGCTAAAGTCCATGACCAAGGTGACCCAGCCCTAGGCTGAGTCTTTCCCTTTTGTGTCCATTGTAGGGCCCCAGCCCCTCACTATTATTCCTGTCCAGAACTCTTCATTTTCCTTTCTTACCATTGTAAAGTCAATCAACTGTCCCTCTAATCCTAGAGCCCCCAGGTCATCTAGAGTGGTATATAGGTTCCCTAAGTTCTTTTGTTCCTCGGAGTCCATCCTGAGTCCCTGGCACTCCCAGGGGCTGGTGACCAGAGCATCTTGACTCCGGTGCAGTCTTGGAAATCAGCTCTGTTGTCGTAGTAGCAGCGCTAACCCCTTTTCCCTTGATTAAAGAGTGATTTTGACTATTTAATAGTTCTGTGTTTTTTCTAGTTGACAAAGGCATATTAATGCAACAAAGCAGAATGTAATGTTTATGGGAATACTGGTACTTGTTAAGAATTTGCACTTATTGTTGCATTTATAGTTGGGCAAAAGTTTTACAGGGTCAATCGTGGTCAACATCGATTAGGGAAATAGAAATCATTTTTGAATGTCAATTCTGACATGACACATTGGCTGAGCTATAGCTATGCCACATGAAAGGTGAGCCGTTAGTTTAAAATTTTGCATTCATTTCATGGTCATTTTCCGTGATCATTTTCTCAGATTATTTTTCCCATATATTTTCTTTGAAATACTAGAAGTACATTGTAAGTACTACTAATGCTCTGATCCTGATATATGAATCAGAAATTTTATTTTTATAAGAAATTATAAGAAATGTGCACCCAAAAGTTGCCCTGTCACTTCATTAGCTTCATTCTTGTTATTTCAAAAACAAATCAAAATGTAAAAGATGCTATACTATTTGGTATGCTATTCAAAAACAAAGGAGGGGGGGGAGAAAGAGAGAAAGCATTTTAAGAATATCTTTATACCATTCTCATTTCAATTGAGCAATTTGGATTTGATGCTCTTTTACTTTATTTTCTCTGAATATTTTGATTATCCTCTGTTGTTTTTCTTTTCATACATTTTGAAGTAAGATTATTTTCTTATTACGTTTTATCATTATTTTTAACCTATTATGAGACGTTTATCTTTGATTACTAAGTATGAAGATCATTTTCATCATTATCAAATTATTAATAAGTTGAGAGTAAAATCTTCATTGTTGTTGACAATGACACTTACTTTTTACATCCAAAGTTCTTGCAATATGTTTTGGATGTCTATTTTGAATCACTTGAAGTATCATTTGATGATGCTACATGATTTTCATATTTTTGAGTCAGAATTTTTTTTATATTTTTATATCACTCGCCCTTCATCTTATTTTTTTAACACAAAAAGGGGGATATGTAGCATTCCAAGCATATTCACATCTAAGAAATATAACTGATATATGGATATTGTGTCTTCAGACACAAGGTTTGAACTCTGACATTTGTGGGTGGACTCTTGACCTAGCCATGCAAACTCATTAACATTTGGTGCAGACTCGAATTCCTTGGTAAAAGGGCCTGTTGAGGTCAACACACCCAAAAGGTGTCATCATTACCTTCCCATCAAATCTGAATTATCTATGCTTTCTTACCTGGTCATTGATCCTGGCTATCCCCAAGAATGCCTGGGGTAAAGGCGTGATTCCCTCTCTTGTTCCAGGGATCTTAAAGCTTCACTAGTGTCTCTTTACTAAGGCTTCTCTTGCCCACATGCTTTCTATCTCGGAATCCGTACTTCCACCTGTCTGCAAGCTTCTCATATTTTCCTTTAATTCTTTGACCAAGGAAAATGCCATAGGGGATCCCGCCTGCCCTATCTATTCCTTTGACTTGTCTCTGTCTGTCATTCTTCACCCATATTCTCAGACTCCTTGCTCCTTCTTCTCCAGTCCCAACCCACAAAGGAAAAATCCCTTTTTGTGACCACCACTACCAGGTTACAGACACCCTCATTCACAGGTCGCCCTGGCACCAACCCTGCAACCATATGTCTATGTGGCAGGCATCTTGGATTATATATCCCGAAGACTATGCACAATCAGAACCAGGGAAAGACAAGGATTCCCTCTCATCTCGAGATAAAGACTTTTTCTTTAACTATTGAAGATCTGACAACTTCTTGTAATCCTGGCTATACGTGGGTAATATGATATGTCCATGCAGCTGTCCTATGATTACTGTCACATTAATTCAGGATCACTAAGGAGTGAAGATCATTTTCTTATTATTTTATATTATTACTTGCGATCTTTGATGATGAAAATTGTTACGCTTGACTTTGCTAAATGGAAATGAAGATCATACTTATCATTTTTACAGCATTATGGCTAAGTGACGTTTCATTTTGATATTTGATTGTGAATTCATTTTTGATTCTTTATCTGACTACGCTCACTAGTATTGCTGTTTGTTGACTAAGTTTAAAATTTTGTTGTAAAAGGTTACCCTCTTATTTTATTTCTGTAAAAAAAAAAGGGGGGGGGGGGGATATGCAACCTACCAGGCATGGGGGTATGGTTGATGTATTAAGTACTTGATCAGATCCATTCATGATCAATGTATCAGCAGTTCTAAAGGCAAGAGAATTCCTGGGCCTCAGCCACAAAGGTCTAGCCCTCACCTTGTCAAACCTCATTCCTCTGAAAAGCTCATGTCAGGAGAATCCCCACCTACTCCGACCTTGTCATTGTCTATCCAACCAAAGGTAAGAACTACATGCTATGTCACGTATTCATTGATCACCTCTCAATCCACAATAAAGGCTGGGGTGAGGCGCACTGCTTTTTCTCTTGTTTCCTGCAACCTAGGAGTTCTCCCTGCTGTCTCTATTTATCTGTCCTAGCTGCACTCTTGGCCACATGCTTTCTATGTTGGAACTCTTACTTCCGCTTGGTCTCTTATGTCTCAGATTTTCCTTTCATTATTTTTCTAAGGAAAATAGTATCAGGGGCCATCGCCGCTGCCCATTTCAATTCACTTCTCTGTGTCTCTTGATTTATCACCCATTTTCTCTGACTCCTTTCTCCTTCTCGAGCCCACACCCACTAAGGAAATAGATTATGTAGCAGCCACAGGTTGGGCTCTTATCCCAGGTTTCACAAAGATATATCATCTCACTTTTCACTGACCTAATCTGGGTCACCATGACCATACGTGAAACATATGGGTATCGAAGGCTAAGATTCACGTGTCTTCCCTTTTGGCACCTGGGTTTCAGGACCCCAGCCCCAGGAGTTCCTGTTCACTCTCCCCCCCACCCCAGGAATTCCTCTCCACTCCCCCTACCTTAAAGTGTATAAAAAGCCTGCTAATCACAGCCTTAGAGAAAGCACTTTAGGTGCTCAGCACCAAGCTATATTTTGCTCAATAAAGTACCTCTTGTGTGTTGCATTACCGTGTGTGTGTGTGTGTGTGTGTGTGTGTATGTGTGTATGTGTGTCCTCCATGGAATACGAGCCAGAACCGGACATAACACCTTCAACCCAAAAGGCAGGAGTCCTAGACATGGAACAGAAGAGCTGCCTTAAAGCTACTGCTGCTGCTGCTGCTCTTTATGCTATAGCTGACGGCTCTGTGGCATCACATTCTGAGGGAGAGCCAAGAACACAAGGTACACAAACCCAAGAGTGACCAGGCTACCCTACAGGTTCCAGCCATCTCTCTATATAGGCAGGCACTGATGCCAGCCTATATAGGAAACTGATCAATTTAAGTCATCAGTGGTTGTTCATGTTCAAAGTAATTCAGGCCCTCCTATGGCTGCTAGCTTGGCAGCACCATCTGCTCAGTCATTTCCCCTGGAGACAGGGTCAGTGCCACCTCAATGGGCAGAGCAATGAACTAGAGTGAGGGCTTCAGGCAGCTGGAGAGCAGAAAGAACTTCCTTAATCATTTCTGCATCAGCTATGGAAGGAGAATACTGAGAGGACAGGGTGGGAGGCAGGTGTGTGACTGCTCCAAGGCAAAGTGGGCCACTCATGGCCAAGGTCCACTCATATGTAGGCCTATGACATAAGCATGTGTACGAGGCTTGGGGTCAAAGAGGAGACTTGCACATAGCTGTAAAAGCTTAATCCAAACCCATTAAAAAAAAAAAAAAAACCTTCCTCGGATGCCATACCAATATGTGGCCTAAAGAGGGAGACCAAGAGGCGAAGGGAGGTGGGGGGAGGGGGAGCTGAGCACCTGAGGAAGTTGGGGACCTGGGAGAGGGGATACTGAAGGAGGGGACTTTCTGGTGGGTGTCCCCACAGAGAGGAGGGGCAGTGTGGGAGGCGGGCAATTGAGAGGGAGGGGGCAGCTTTCAGGGGCAGGAGGGGCAGGCCTGACTAGGGAGCTGACCAGTACATGCAGCAGGCGGGACTAATGAAGAACCCAGAGGAAGACACAGGGGGCGGGTCCGCAGCAGCGGCAGCCACTCCCAAAGCCTCCTCCCCTCAGCTGGGGTGCCGCATGTGACCAATGCTGCTCCCCTACCTCACACCTTCCACAAGCAACTTCCCATCCTTTGCCATGGCCGACCTTAATGCTAGGCACAGCGACACAGGGAGGCTCTGACAGAAAAGGCGGGAACTTTCCGCTCCCCTCCCCCTCCACCACGTGCCACCTGCCTGCCCCTGCGCGCCTGGGCTCCAAGCCTCCTGGCCTGCCTTTTACTCTGCGCATGTGTAGCTCTTCCACACACCTCCTTCCTCCACCCCACCCCCCACCCTTCAGCTGGACTCCTTGCTTTTGCCACACTCTGCAATTGGGGTTCGGGCTCCAAACGCACATTAAGGGATACACCACCAGCAGCCACGGAAAATGGCTCAGCCCCCCCACACCTCCGACCCGGGACTGGCCTTGCCTCACATCTATCCCTTACAAAAAGCCCAGGTTCAGTGGAGGCAAAACAAAAAACAAAAACCTATTTGGTATTGACCTACAATGCCCAAAGGAGTCCCAGTGTTCCCCTTCGCCTTCCAAAGGGGGAGACCTGTCTAAAGAAGCTTCGCCAAAAACAAAGAAAAAACCCGCAAATCACATGGCCCGCAATCGCCAAAGCAGTCCCCAAAGGGGAGACTGTGGTAGGTCACCAGAGGAGCTATTCAGCTGCTGCTGCTGCTCCTCTTGACAGACAACTCCCTCCCAATTAGGCAATTTAATACTAAGAAATGCCTGGCATAACCTGGAATATGCTTTAAAGAAGTTTCTAATACATTCAAATTTTAAATATGTGCGAATTATAAAAAATTTCTTAAGCAGGACACAAGAGCAGCAAAAATAAAAAATTGGCTGAGATTATTTCAACCACCTGGATGCAGTTCAGAAACTTTTTATGAGGCATATTAATGTGACTTCATCCAGAAAGCAAATTATTGATAATTAGTATAGCTTCAATTATAAAAATCAGACACTCTCAGCAGAGTGGACACATGGTTGGAAGGAGTCAATCTGTTAACCAACCAGGAGTTAATTATCAAGGTTATGGGGCAATTTGATAGCCAGTAACATGATTTATTGGTGATTTAAAATGGGCAATACTGCCACTCACTCAAACAACAGATATTGAAGCTGATCATAATATTAATTTAAAACCTATGATAATAATGCAAATTCAAATGCTACCTGCTCAATGTGACCTATTTTTACAGTGAAATTTTATAACAGTTTATGAATGAAACTAATAACTCTAGTCACAGTATTGAAATCTTTTTGGTTATGAATTTAACTATTATAGGTTAACTATAACACCTATGCAACTGCCTGATAAAGCTGCGCATACTTTTACAACCTCAGACAGTGCTATAATGTTAATGATTACACAAGATAAATTTTTGCATAGAGCAAAAAATTGTGTGCAAATAGACAAATGCTTAAGATCACAGCACAAGTTGGTAAAATCATACGTGATTTAAGGTATGATGTTTTTATGATTATGTTGTGTGGAAAAGCAAAGATTAAGCATCTATGTATGCGGTCTTGCAAAGTCAAGAGTAAAACGTTTCAAAGCCAGTGCAAAATGTTGTGGATTATGTTCACCTCTGAAAAAATATCCACTACATGTTTTGGAACAAAGGATGCATGCTCCTGAGAGCAAAAGTTAAACACTGAAAGGGGATGGGAGATAGTTACTCTCCTGGTTTATGGCATTAAGCTCAAATGAAGAAGTGAGCAAAGTGATTACAGAACTTATAAATAATTGTGCACAGTTGTCTATTCCAAACATCTTGGGATAGCAGTGCTTTTAATAGCAATACATGGGCTGAATTGGATAGCTCATGGCTTATTTGCAAGCTATGGCAAAAAGAGCTCAAAGGAATTGATAAGCCCCAAGGTTCAAAAACTGAAGGTATGTATGTTCAGTTATTTTCTAACTTTATAAGAGCCAATGAGGCTTTCATTTGGGGTCGAGATTTTCTGTTTATTTCCTCAGATACAAGAAGTCAATGGAGGATGACCCGGATCATCGGAGGATGATCCGATGGCAAGAAAATCTGACCAGAAAAAGGACAGACTGCAGAGGTGTCTGGCACAGGACACCTGGAAAAACTGCAAATGAGCTGGAAAGACCATCACTGCCCTATAGGCATATCTAACACACTATCCACGCACATGTCATTGTATAAAAAACAATTTACCTACAGAAGTATTTCGTTAAGTCCCTGACAGATAGTCTGTGCTACAGATATCTGGGTATTTGTTATAAGATCAAACGTTATCACATACCTGGAAATTTCAAATGGTATTGGCATAACAGGTAACTTAAAATTACTTTTGTGGAATTGTTCCACGTTACCCAATATGATCAAATATCAAATGGTACAATTGGGAAGGTTATGACAGTAAAATAAATACTGTCCAATTGCACTACAAATTGTTACTATCATCCAAAATGGATATATGATTATTGTCGTCAAGGGTACATTATATTGGCAAACAACAGCATGTCTTTCTTCGTATCAGACTTATCTAACAGTCAATTTTGTTCAGCTGTGGCATTTCAACTTTCATAAGAAAGAAGGTTGGAAATGGTATCACTAACCATCTATCTCTTCTACACTCTAAAACGAACATAAGTTACAACTATGCAATAACAGTTTGAATGTCATGCTAAAGATTACATTGTAGGATATATCTGAATTGGGTTGAATATTACCAAGAAATTAAGACTGTGAGGGACCCAAGGGGATGATAACGTTGGGTCGAGGTCTTGTCTGTATGTTGACAGATAGTGGAAACATCTGATCACCCACAGAACACATAATGCCAGCCAACGGAAGACCCAATTTTTCAAACATTGCCAATGTTATATTCTTGGTTATATTCAATTCTTCTTTTATACAGAAGTAGAGACTTAAAGAAGGCTGATATAAGAAATATGCAGCGAGAATTTGCCGTGTCACTTCATTATCTTCATTCTTGTTATTTCAACAACAAATCAGAATGTAATGTTTATGGGAATATTGGTACTTGTTAAGAATTTGCACTAATTGTTGCATTTATAGTTGTGTAAAAGTTTTACAATGTCAATCTTGGTCAACATAGATTAGGGAAATAGAAATCATTTTTGAATGTAAATTCTGACATGACACATTGGCTCAGCTACAGCTATGCCACATGAAAGGTGAGCCATTAGTTTAAAATTTTGCATTCAATTCATGGTCATTTTCCATGATCATTTTTTCAGATTATTTTTCCCTTATATTTTCTTTGAAATACTAGAAGTACATTGTAAGTACTACTAATGCTCTGATCCTGATATATGAATCGGGAATTTTATTTTTGTACATACCCATAAGGCTTATATAAGAAATATGCAGGCAAAAGTTGCCGTGTCACTTCATTAGCATCATTCTTGTTATTTCAAAAACAAATCAAAATGTAATGTTTATGGGAATATTGACACTTGAATTGATGTTTGCATTAATGTTTGAAAAATGTAAAAGATGCTAATCTATTTGGTATGCTATTCAAAAACAAAGGGGCGGGGGAGAAAGAGAGAAAGCATTTTAAGAATATCTTTATACCATTCTCATTTCAATTGAGCAATTTGGATTTGATGCTCTTTTACTTTATTTTCTCTGAATATTTTGATTATCCTATGTTGTTTTTCTTTTCATACATTTTGAAGTAAGATTATTTTCTTATTACTTTTTATCATTATTTTTAACCTATTATGAGACGTTTATCTTTGATTACTAAGTATGAAGATCATTTTCATCATTATCAAATTATTAATAAGTTGAGAGTAAAATCTTCATTGTTGTTGACAATGACACTTACTTTTTACATCCAAAGTTCTTGCAATATGTTTTGGATGTCTATTTTGAATCACTTGAAGTATCATTTGATGATGCTACATGATTTTCATATTTTTGAGTCAGAATTTTTTTTATATTTTTATATCACTCGCCCTTCATCTTATTTTTTTAACACAAAAAGGGGGATATGTAGCATTCCAAGCATATTCACATCTAAGAAATATAACTGATATATGGATATTGTGTCTTCAGACACAAGGTTTGAACTCTGACATTTGTGGGTGGACTCTTGACCTAGCCATGCAAACTCATTAACATTTGGTGCAGACTCGAATTCCTTGGTAAAAGGGCCTGTTGAGGTCAACACACCCAAAAGGTGTCATCATTACCTTCCCATCAAATCTGAATTATCTATGCTTTCTTACCTGGTCATTGATCCTGGCTATCCCCAAGAATGCCTGGGGTAAAGGCGTGATTCCCTCTCTTGTTCCAGGGATCTTAAAGCTTCACTAGTGTCTCTTTACTAAGGCTTCTCTTGCCCACGTGCTTTCTATCTCGGAATCCGTACTTCCACCTGTCTGCAAGCTTCTCATATTTTCCTTTAATTCTTTGACCAAGGAAAATGCCATAGGGGATCCCGCCTGCCCTATCTATTCCTTTGACTTGTCTCTGTCTGTCATTCTTCACCCATATTCTCAGACTCCTTGCTCCTTCTTCTCCAGTCCCAACCCACAAAGGAAAAATCCCTTTTTGTGACCACCACTACCAGGTTACAGACACCCTCATTCACAGGTCGCCCTGGCACCAACCCTGCAACCATATGTCTATGTGGCAGGCATCTTGGATTATATATCCCGAAGACTATGCACAATCAGAACCAGGGAAAGACAAGGATTCCCTCTCATCTCGAGATAAAGACTTTTTCTTTAACTATTGAAGATCTGGCAACTTCTTGTAATCCTGGCTATACGTGGGTAATATGATATGTCCATGCAGCTGTCCTATGATTACTGTCACATTAATTCAGGATCACTAAGGAGTGAAGATCATTTTCTTATTATTTTATATTATTACTTGCGATCTTTGATGATGAAAATTGTTACGCTTGACTTTGCTAAATGGAAATGAAGATCATACTTATCATTTTTACAGCATTATGGCTAAGTGACGTTTCATTTTGATATTTGATTGTGAATTCATTTTTGATTCTTTATCTGACTACGCTCACTAGTATTGCTGTTTGTTGACTAAGTTTAAAATTTTGTTGTAAAAGGTTACCCTCTTATTTTATTTCTGTAAAAAAAAAAGGGGGGGGGGATATGCAACCTACCAGGCATGGGGGTATGGTTGATGTATTAAGTACTTGATCAGATCCATTCATGATCAATGTATCAGCAGTTCTAAAGGCAAGAGAATTCCTGGGCCTCAGCCACAAAGGTCTAGCCCTCACCTTGTCAAACCTCATTCCTCTGAAAAGCTCATGTCAGGAGAATCCCCACCTACTCCGACCTTGTCATTGTCTATCCAACCAAAGGTAAGAACTACATGCTATGTCACGTATTCATTGATCACCTCTCAATCCACAATAAAGGCTGGGGTGAGGCGCACTGCTTTTTCTCTTGTTTCCTGCAACCTAGGAGTTCTCCCTGCTGTCTCTATTTATCTGTCCTAGCTGCACTCTTGGCCACATGCTTTCTATGTTGGAACTCTTACTTCCGCTTGGTCTCTTATGTCTCAGATTTTCCTTTCATTATTTTTCTAAGGAAAATAGTATCAGGGGCCATCGCCGCTGCCCATTTCAATTCACTTCTCTGTGTCTCTTGATTTATCACCCATTTTCTCTGACTCCTTTCTCCTTCTCGAGCCCACACCCACTAAGGAAATAGATTATGTAGCAGCCACAGGTTGGGCTCTTATCCCAGGTTTCACAAAGATATATCATCTCACTTTTCACTGACCTAATCTGGGTCACCATGACCATACGTGAAACATATGGGTATCGAAGGCTAAGATTCACGTGTCTTCCCTTTTGGCACCTGGGTTTCAGGACCCCAGCCCCAGGAGTTCCTGTTCACTCTCCCCCCCACCCCAGGAATTCCTCTCCACTCCCCCTACCTTAAAGTGTATAAAAAGCCTGCTAATCACAGCCTTAGAGAAAGCACTTTAGGTGCTCAGCACCAAGCTATATTTTGCTCAATAAAGTACCTCTTGTGTGTTGCATTACCGTGTGTGTGTGTGTGTGTGTATGTGTGTATGTGTGTCCTCCATGGAATACGAGCCAGAACCGGACATAACACCTTCAACCCAAAAGGCAGGAGTCCTAGACATGGAACAGAAGAGCTGCCTTAAAGCTACTGCTGCTGCTGCTGCTCTTTATGCTATAGCTGACGGCTCTGTGGCATCACATTCTGAGGGAGAGCCAAGAACACAAGGTACACAAACCCAAGAGTGACCAGGCTACCCTACAGGTTCCAGCCATCTCTCTATATAGGCAGGCACTGATGCCAGCCTATATAGGAAACTGATCAATTTAAGTCATCAGTGGTTGTTCATGTTCAAAGTAATTCAGGCCCTCCTATGGCTGCTAGCTTGGCAGCACCATCTGCTCAGTCATTTCCCCTGGAGACAGGGTCAGTGCCACCTCAATGGGCAGAGCAATGAACTAGAGTGAGGGCTTCAGGCAGCTGGAGAGCAGAAAGAACTTCCTTAATCATTTCTGCATCAGCTATGGAAGGAGAATACTGAGAGGACAGGGTGGGAGGCAGGTGTGTGACTGCTCCAAGGCAAAGTGGGCCACTCATGGCCAAGGTCCACTCATATGTAGGCCTATGACATAAGCATGTGTACGAGGCTTGGGGTCAAAGAGGAGACTTGCACATAGCTGTAAAAGCTTATTCCAAACCCATTAAAAAAAAAAAAAAACCCTCCTCGGATGCCATACCAATATGTGGCCTAAAGAGGGAGACCAAGAGGCGAAGGGAGGTGGGGGGAGGGGGAGCTGAGCACCTGAGGAAGTTGGGGACCTGGGAGAGGGGATACTGAAGGAGGGGACTTTCTGGTGGGTGTCCCCACAGAGAGGAGGGGCAGTGTGGGAGGCGGGCAATTGAGAGGGAGGGGGCAGCTTTCAGGGGCAGGAGGGGCAGGCCTGACTAGGGAGCTGACCAGTACATGCAGCAGGCGGGACTAATGATAAACCCAGAGGAAGACACAGGGGGCGGGTCCGCAGCAGCGGCAGCCACTCCCAAAGCCTCCTCCCCTCAGCTGGGGTGCCGCATGTGACCAATGCTGCTCCCCTACCTCACACCTTCCACACGCAACTTCCCGTCCTTTGCCATGGCCGACCTTAATGCTAGGCACAGCGACACAGGGAGGCTCTGACAGAAAAGGCGGGAACTTTCCGCTCCCCTCCCCCTCCACCACGTGCCACCTGCCTGCCCCTGTGCGCCTGCGCTCCAAGCCTCCTGGCCTGCCTTTTACTCTGCGCATGCGTAGCTCTTCCACACACCTCCTTCCTCCACCCCACCCCCCACCCTTCAGCTGGACTCCTTGCTTTTGCCACACTCTGCAATTGGGGTTCGGGCTCCAAACGCACATTAAGGGATACACCACCAGCAGCCACGGAAAATGGCTCAGCCCCCCCACACCTCCGACCCGGGACTGGCCTTGCCTCACATCTATCCCTTACAAAAAGCCCAGGTTCAGTGGAGGCAAAACAAAAAACAAAAACCTATTTGGTATTGACCTACAATGCCCAAAGGAGTCCCAGTGTTCCCCTTCGCCTTCCAAAGGGGGAGACCTGTCTAAAGAAGCTTCGCCAAAAACAAAGAAAAAACCCGCAAATCACATGGCCCGCAATCGCCAAAGCAGTCCCCAAAGGGGAGACTGTGGTAGGTCACCAGAGGAGCTATTCAGCTGCTGCTGCTGCTCCTCTTGACAGACAACTCCCTCCCAATTAGGCAATTTAATACTAAGAAATGCCTGGCATAACCTGGAATATGCTTTAAAGAAGTTTCTAATACATTCAAATTTTAAATATGTGCGAATTATAAAAAATTTCTTAAGCAGGACACAAGAGCAGCAAAAATAAAAAATTGGCTGAGATTATTTCAACCACCTGGATGCAGTTCAGAAACTTTTTATGAGGCATATTAATGTGACTTCATCCAGAAAGCAAATTATTGATAATTAGTATAGCTTCAATTATAAAAATCAGACACTCTCAGCAGAGTGGACACATGGTTGGAAGGAGTCAATCTGTTAACCAACCAGGAGTTAATTATCAAGGTTATGGAGCAATTTGATAGCCAGTAACATGATTTATTGGTGATTTAAAATGGGCAATACTGCCACTCACTCAAACAACAGATATTGAAGCTGATCATAATATTAATTTAAAACCTATGATAATAATGCAAATTCAAATGCTACCTGCTCAATGTGACCTATTTTTACAGTGAAATTTTATAACAGTTTATGAATGAAACTAATAACTCTAGTCACAGTATTGAAATCTTTTTGGTTATGAATTTAACTATTATAGGTTAACTATAACACCTATGCAACTGCCTGATAAAGCTGCGCATACTTTTACAACCTCAGACAGTGCTATAATGTTAATGATTTACACAAGATAAATTTTTGCATAGAGCAAAAAATTGTGTGCAAATAGACAAATGCTTAAGATCACAGCACAAGTTGGTAAAATCATACGTGATTTAAGGTATGATGTTTTTATGATTATGTTGTGTGGAAAAGCAAAGATTAAGCATCTATGTATGCGGTCTTGCAAAGTCAAGAGTAAAACGTTTCAAAGCCAGTGCAAAATGTTGTGGATTATGTTCACCTCTGAAAAAATATCCACTACATGTTTTGGAACAAAGGATGCATGCTCCTGAGAGCAAAAGTTAAACACTGAAAGGGGATGGGAGATAGTTACTCTCCTGGTTTATGGCATTAAGCTCAAATGAAGAAGTGAGCAAAGTGATTACAGAACTTATAAATAATTGTGCACAGTTGTCTATTCCAAACATCTTGGGATAGCAGTGCTTTTAATAGCAATACATGGGCTGAATTGGATAGCTCATGGCTTATTTGCAAGCTATGGCAAAAAGAGCTCAAAGGAATTGATAAGCCCCAAGGTTCAAAAACTGAAGGTATGTATGTTCAGTTATTTTCTAACTTTATAAGAGCCAATGAGGCTTTCATTTGGGGTCGAGATTTTCTGTTTATTTCCTCAGATACAAGAAGTCAATGGAGGATGACCCGGATCATCGGAGGATGATCCGATGGCAAGAAAATCTGACCAGAAAAAGGACAGACTGCAGAGGTGTCTGGCACAGGACACCTGGAAAAACTGCAAATGAGCTGGAAAGACCATCACTGCCCTATAGGCATATCTAACACACTATCCACGCACATGTCATTGTATAAAAAACAATTTACCTACAGAAGTATTTCGTTAAGTCCCTGACAGATAGTCTGTGCTACAGATATCTGGGTATTTGTTATAAGATCAAACGTTATCACATACCTGGAAATTTCAAATGGTATTGGCATAACAGGTAACTTAAAATTACTTTTGTGGAATTGTTCCACGTTACCCAATATGATCAAATATCAAATGGTACAATTGGGAAGGTTATGACAGTAAAATAAATACTGTCCAATTGCACTACAAATTGTTACTATCATCCAAAATGGATATATGATTATTGTCGTCAAGGGTACATTATATTGGCAAACAACAGCATGTCTTTCTTCGTATCAGACTTATCTAACAGTCAATTTTGTTCAGCTGTGGCATTTCAACTTTCATAAGAAAGAAGGTTGGAAATGGTATCACTAACCATCTATCTCTTCTACACTCTAAAACGAACATAAGTTACAACTATGCAATAACAGTTTGAATGTCATGCTAAAGATTACATTGTAGGATATATCTGAATTGGGTTGAATATTACCAAGAAATTAAGACTGTGAGGGACCCAAGGGGATGATAACGTTGGGTCGAGGTCTTGTCTGTATGTTGACAGATAGTGGAAACATCTGATCACCCACAGAACACATAATGCCAGCCAACGGAAGACCCAATTTTTCAAACATTGCCAATGTTATATTCTTGGTTATATTCAATTCTTCTTTTATACAGAAGTAGAGACTTAAAGAAGGCTGATATAAGAAATATGCAGCGAGAATTTGCCGTGTCACTTCATTATCTTCATTCTTGTTATTTCAACAACAAATCAGAATGTAATGTTTATGGGAATATTGGTACTTGTTAAGAATTTGCACTAATTGTTGCATTTATAGTTGTGTAAAAGTTTTACAATGTCAATCTTGGTCAACATAGATTAGGGAAATAGAAATCATTTTTGAATGTAAATTCTGACATGACACATTGGCTCAGCTACAGCTATGCCACATGAAAGGTGAGCCATTAGTTTAAAATTTTGCATTCAATTCATGGTCATTTTCCATGATCATTTTTTCAGATTATTTTTCCCTTATATTTTCTTTGAAATACTAGAAGTACATTGTAAGTACTACTAATGCTCTGATCCTGATATATGAATCGGGAATTTTATTTTTGTACATACCCATAAGGCTTATATAAGAAATATGCAGGCAAAAGTTGCCGTGTCACTTCATTAGCATCATTCTTGTTATTTCAAAAACAAATCAAAATGTAATGTTTATGGGAATATTGACACTTGAATTGATGTTTGCATTAATGTTTGAAAAATGTAAAAGATGCTAATCTATTTGGTATGCTATTCAAAAACAAAGGGGCGGGGGAGAAAGAGAGAAAGCATTTTAAGAATATCTTTATACCATTCTCATTTCAATTGAGCAATTTGGATTTGATGCTCTTTTACTTTATTTTCTCTGAATATTTTGATTATCCTATGTTGTTTTTCTTTTCATACATTTTGAAGTAAGATTATTTTCTTATTACTTTTTATCATTATTTTTAACCTATTATGAGACGTTTATCTTTGATTACTAAGTATGAAGATCATTTTCATCATTATCAAATTATTAATAAGTTGAGAGTAAAATCTTCATTGTTGTTGACAATGACACTTACTTTTTACATCCAAAGTTCTTGCAATATGTTTTGGATGTCTATTTTGAATCACTTGAAGTATCATTTGATGATGCTACATGATTTTCATATTTTTGAGTCAGAATTTTTTTTATATTTTTATATCACTCGCCCTTCATCTTATTTTTTTAACACAAAAAGGGGGATATGTAGCATTCCAAGCATATTCACATCTAAGAAATATAACTGATATATGGATATTGTGTCTTCAGACACAAGGTTTGAACTCTGACATTTGTGGGTGGACTCTTGACCTAGCCATGCAAACTCATTAACATTTGGTGCAGACTCGAATTCCTTGGTAAAAGGGCCTGTTGAGGTCAACACACCCAAAAGGTGTCATCATTACCTTCCCATCAAATCTGAATTATCTATGCTTTCTTACCTGGTCATTGATCCTGGCTATCCCCAAGAATGCCTGGGGTAAAGGCGTGATTCCCTCTCTTGTTCCAGGGATCTTAAAGCTTCACTAGTGTCTCTTTACTAAGGCTTCTCTTGCCCACGTGCTTTCTATCTCGGAATCCGTACTTCCACCTGTCTGCAAGCTTCTCATATTTTCCTTTAATTCTTTGACCAAGGAAAATGCCATAGGGGATCCCGCCTGCCCTATCTATTCCTTTGACTTGTCTCTGTCTGTCATTCTTCACCCATATTCTCAGACTCCTTGCTCCTTCTTCTCCAGTCCCAACCCAAAAAGGAAAAATCCCTTTTTGTGACCACCACTACCAGGTTACAGACACCCTCATTCACAGGTCGCCCTGGCACCAACCCTGCAACCATATGTCTATGTGGCAGGCATCTTGGATTATATATCCCGAAGACTATGCACAATCAGAACCAGGGAAAGACAAGGATTCCCTCTCATCTCGAGATAAAGACTTTTTCTTTAACTATTGAAGATCTGGCAACTTCTTGTAATCCTGGCTATACGTGGGTAATATGATATGTCCATGCAGCTGTCCTATGATTACTGTCACATTAATTCAGGATCACTAAGGAGTGAAGATCATTTTCTTATTATTTTATATTATTACTTGCGATCTTTGATGATGAAAATTGTTACGCTTGACTTTGCTAAATGGAAATGAAGATCATACTTATCATTTTTACAGCATTATGGCTAAGTGACGTTTCATTTTGATATTTGATTGTGAATTCATTTTTGATTCTTTATCTGACTACGCTCACTAGTATTCCTGTTTGTTGACTAAGTTTAAAATTTTGTTGTAAAAGGTTACCCTCTTATTTTATTTCTGTAAAAAAAAAAGGGGGGGGGGGATATGCAACCTACCAGGCATGGGGGTATGGTTGATGTATTAAGTACTTGATCAGATCCATTCATGATCAATGTATCAGCAGTTCTAAAGGCAAGAGAATTCCTGGGCCTCAGCCACAAAGGTCTAGCCCTCACCTTGTCAAACCTCATTCCTCTGAAAAGCTCATGTCAGGAGAATCCCCACCTACTCCGACCTTGTCATTGTCTATCCAACCAAAGGTAAGAACTACATGCTATGTCACGTATTCATTGATCACCTCTCAATCCACAATAAAGGCTGGGGTGAGGCGCACTGCTTTTTCTCTTGTTTCCTGCAACCTAGGAGTTCTCCCTGCTGTCTCTATTTATCTGTCCTAGCTGCACTCTTGGCCACATGCTTTCTATGTTGGAACTCTTACTTCCGCTTGGTCTCTTATGTCTCAGATTTTCCTTTCATTATTTTTCTAAGGAAAATAGTATCAGGGGCCATCGCCGCTGCCCATTTCAATTCACTTCTCTGTGTCTCTTGATTTATCACCCATTTTCTCTGACTCCTTTCTCCTTCTCGAGCCCACACCCACTAAGGAAATAGATTATGTAGCAGCCACAGGTTGGGCTCTTATCCCAGGTTTCACAAAGATATATCATCTCACTTTTCACTGACCTAATCTGGGTCACCATGACCATACGTGAAACATATGGGTATCGAAGGCTAAGATTCACGTGTCTTCCCTTTTGGCACCTGGGTTTCAGGACCCCAGCCCCAGGAGTTCCTGTTCACTCTCCCCCCCACCCCAGGAATTCCTCTCCACTCCCCCTACCTTAAAGTGTATAAAAAGCCTGCTAATCACAGCCTTAGAGAAAGCACTTTAGGTGCTCAGCACCAAGCTATATTTTGCTCAATAAAGTACCTCTTGTGTGTTGCATTACCGTGTGTGTGTGTGTGTGTGTATGTGTGTATGTGTGTCCTCCATGGAATACGAGCCAGAACCGGACATAACACCTTCAACCCAAAAGGCAGGAGTCCTAGACATGGAACAGAAGAGCTGCCTTAAAGCTACTGCTGCTGCTGCTGCTCTTTATGCTATAGCTGACGGCTCTGTGGCATCACATTCTGAGGGAGAGCCAAGAACACAAGGTACACAAACCCAAGAGTGACCAGGCTACCCTACAGGTTCCAGCCATCTCTCTATATAGGCAGGCACTGATGCCAGCCTATATAGGAAACTGATCAATTTAAGTCATCAGTGGTTGTTCATGTTCAAAGTAATTCAGGCCCTCCTATGGCTGCTAGCTTGGCAGCACCATCTGCTCAGTCATTTCCCCTGGAGACAGGGTCAGTGCCACCTCAATGGGCAGAGCAATGAACTAGAGTGAGGGCTTCAGGCAGCTGGAGAGCAGAAAGAACTTCCTTAATCATTTCTGCATCAGCTATGGAAGGAGAATACTGAGAGGACAGGGTGGGAGGCAGGTGTGTGACTGCTCCAAGGCAAAGTGGGCCACTCATGGCCAAGGTCCACTCATATGTAGGCCTATGACATAAGCATGTGTACGAGGCTTGGGGTCAAAGAGGAGACTTGCACATAGCTGTAAAAGCTTATTCCAAACCCATTAAAAAAAAAAAAAAACCCTCCTCGGATGCCATACCAATATGTGGCCTAAAGAGGGAGACCAAGAGGCGAAGGGAGGTGGGGGGAGGGGGAGCTGAGCACCTGAGGAAGTTGGGGACCTGGGAGAGGGGATACTGAAGGAGGGGACTTTCTGGTGGGTGTCCCCACAGAGAGGAGGGGCAGTGTGGGAGGCGGGCAATTGAGAGGGAGGGGGCAGCTTTCAGGGGCAGGAGGGGCAGGCCTGACTAGGGAGCTGACCAGTACATGCAGCAGGCGGGACTAATGAAGAACCCAGAGGAAGACACAGGGGGCGGGTCCGCAGCAGCGGCAGCCACTCCCAAAGCCTCCTCCCCTCAGCTGGGGTGCCGCATGTGACCAATGCTGCTCCCCTACCTCACACCTTCCACACGCAACTTCCCGTCCTTTGCCATGGCCGACCTTAATGCTAGGCACAGCGACACAGGGAGGCTCTGACAGAAAAGGCGGGAACTTTCCGCTCCCCTCCCCCTCCACCACGTGCCACCTGCCTGCCCCTGTGCGCCTGCGCTCCAAGCCTCCTGGCCTGCCTTTTACTCTGCGCATGCGTAGCTCTTCCACACACCTCCTTCCTCCACCCCACCCCCCACCCTTCAGCTGGACTCCTTGCTTTTGCCACACTCTGCAATTGGGGTTCGGGCTCCAAACGCACATTAAGGGATACACCACCAGCAGCCACGGAAAATGGCTCAGCCCCCCCACACCTCCGACCCGGGACTGGCCTTGCCTCACATCTATCCCTTACAAAAAGCCCAGGTTCAGTGGAGGCAAAACAAAAAACAAAAACCTATTTGGTATTGACCTACAATGCCCAAAGGAGTCCCAGTGTTCCCCTTCGCCTTCCAAAGGGGGAGACCTGTCTAAAGAAGCTTCGCCAAAAACAAAGAAAAAACCCGCAAATCACATGGCCCGCAATCGCCAAAGCAGTCCCCAAAGGGGAGACTGTGGTAGGTCACCAGAGGAGCTATTCAGCTGCTGCTGCTGCTCCTCTTGACAGACAACTCCCTCCCAATTAGGCAATTTAATACTAAGAAATGCCTGGCATAACCTGGAATATGCTTTAAAGAAGTTTCTAATACATTCAAATTTTAAATATGTGCGAATTATAAAAAATTTCTTAAGCAGGACACAAGAGCAGCAAAAATAAAAAATTGGCTGAGATTATTTCAACCACCTGGATGCAGTTCAGAAACTTTTTATGAGGCATATTAATGTGACTTCATCCAGAAAGCAAATTATTGATAATTAGTATAGCTTCAATTATAAAAATCAGACACTCTCAGCAGAGTGGACACATGGTTGGAAGGAGTCAATCTGTTAACCAACCAGGAGTTAATTATCAAGGTTATGGAGCAATTTGATAGCCAGTAACATGATTTATTGGTGATTTAAAATGGGCAATACTGCCACTCACTCAAACAACAGATATTGAAGCTGATCATAATATTAATTTAAAACCTATGATAATAATGCAAATTCAAATGCTACCTGCTCAATGTGACCTATTTTTACAGTGAAATTTTATAACAGTTTATGAATGAAACTAATAACTCTAGTCACAGTATTGAAATCTTTTTGGTTATGAATTTAACTATTATAGGTTAACTATAACACCTATGCAACTGCCTGATAAAGCTGCGCATACTTTTACAACCTCAGACAGTGCTATAATGTTAATGATTTACACAAGATAAATTTTTGCATAGAGCAAAAAATTGTGTGCAAATAGACAAATGCTTAAGATCACAGCACAAGTTGGTAAAATCATACGTGATTTAAGGTATGATGTTTTTATGATTATGTTGTGTGGAAAAGCAAAGATTAAGCATCTATGTATGCGGTCTTGCAAAGTCAAGAGTAAAACGTTTCAAAGCCAGTGCAAAATGTTGTGGATTATGTTCACCTCTGAAAAAATATCCACTACATGTTTTGGAACAAAGGATGCATGCTCCTGAGAGCAAAAGTTAAACACTGAAAGGGGATGGGAGATAGTTACTCTCCTGGTTTATGGCATTAAGCTCAAATGAAGAAGTGAGCAAAGTGATTACAGAACTTATAAATAATTGTGCACAGTTGTCTATTCCAAACATCTTGGGATAGCAGTGCTTTTAATAGCAATACATGGGCTGAATTGGATAGCTCATGGCTTATTTGCAAGCTATGGCAAAAAGAGCTCAAAGGAATTGATAAGCCCCAAGGTTCAAAAACTGAAGGTATGTATGTTCAGTTATTTTCTAACTTTATAAGAGCCAATGAGGCTTTCATTTGGGGTCGAGATTTTCTGTTTATTTCCTCAGATACAAGAAGTCAATGGAGGATGACCCGGATCATCGGAGGATGATCCGATGGCAAGAAAATCTGACCAGAAAAAGGACAGACTGCAGAGGTGTCTGGCACAGGACACCTGGAAAAACTGCAAATGAGCTGGAAAGACCATCACTGCCCTATAGGCATATCTAACACACTATCCACGCACATGTCATTGTATAAAAAACAATTTACCTACAGAAGTATTTCGTTAAGTCCCTGACAGATAGTCTGTGCTACAGATATCTGGGTATTTGTTATAAGATCAAACGTTATCACATACCTGGAAATTTCAAATGGTATTGGCATAACAGGTAACTTAAAATTACTTTTGTGGAATTGTTCCACGTTACCCAATATGATCAAATATCAAATGGTACAATTGGGAAGGTTATGACAGTAAAATAAATACTGTCCAATTGCACTACAAATTGTTACTATCATCCAAAATGGATATATGATTATTGTCGTCAAGGGTACATTATATTGGCAAACAACAGCATGTCTTTCTTCGTATCAGACTTATCTAACAGTCAATTTTGTTCAGCTGTGGCATTTCAACTTTCATAAGAAAGAAGGTTGGAAATGGTATCACTAACCATCTATCTCTTCTACACTCTAAAACGAACATAAGTTACAACTATGCAATAACAGTTTGAATGTCATGCTAAAGATTACATTGTAGGATATATCTGAATTGGGTTGAATATTACCAAGAAATTAAGACTGTGAGGGACCCAAGGGGATGATAACGTTGGGTCGAGGTCTTGTCTGTATGTTGACAGATAGTGGAAACATCTGATCACCCACAGAACACATAATGCCAGCCAACGGAAGACCCAATTTTTCAAACATTGCCAATGTTATATTCTTGGTTATATTCAATTCTTCTTTTATACAGAAGTAGAGACTTAAAGAAGGCTGATATAAGAAATATGCAGCGAGAATTTGCCGTGTCACTTCATTATCTTCATTCTTGTTATTTCAACAACAAATCAGAATGTAATGTTTATGGGAATATTGGTACTTGTTAAGAATTTGCACTAATTGTTGCATTTATAGTTGTGTAAAAGTTTTACAATGTCAATCTTGGTCAACATAGATTAGGGAAATAGAAATCATTTTTGAATGTAAATTCTGACATGACACATTGGCTCAGCTACAGCTATGCCACATGAAAGGTGAGCCATTAGTTTAAAATTTTGCATTCAATTCATGGTCATTTTCCATGATCATTTTTTCAGATTATTTTTCCCTTATATTTTCTTTGAAATACTAGAAGTACATTGTAAGTACTACTAATGCTCTGATCCTGATATATGAATCGGGAATTTTATTTTTGTACATACCCATAAGGCTTATATAAGAAATATGCAGGCAAAAGTTGCCGTGTCACTTCATTAGCATCATTCTTGTTATTTCAAAAACAAATCAAAATGTAATGTTTATGGGAATATTGACACTTGAATTGATGTTTGCATTAATGTTTGAAAAATGTAAAAGATGCTAATCTATTTGGTATGCTATTCAAAAACAAAGGGGCGGGGGAGAAAGAGAGAAAGCATTTTAAGAATATCTTTATACCATTCTCATTTCAATTGAGCAATTTGGATTTGATGCTCTTTTACTTTATTTTCTCTGAATATTTTGATTATCCTATGTTGTTTTTCTTTTCATACATTTTGAAGTAAGATTATTTTCTTATTACTTTTTATCATTATTTTTAACCTATTATGAGACGTTTATCTTTGATTACTAAGTATGAAGATCATTTTCATCATTATCAAATTATTAATAAGTTGAGAGTAAAATCTTCATTGTTGTTGACAATGACACTTACTTTTTACATCCAAAGTTCTTGCAATATGTTTTGGATGTCTATTTTGAATCACTTGAAGTATCATTTGATGATGCTACATGATTTTCATATTTTTGAGTCAGAATTTTTTTTATATTTTTATATCACTCGCCCTTCATCTTATTTTTTTAACACAAAAAGGGGGATATGTAGCATTCCAAGCATATTCACATCTAAGAAATATAACTGATATATGGATATTGTGTCTTCAGACACAAGGTTTGAACTCTGACATTTGTGGGTGGACTCTTGACCTAGCCATGCAAACTCATTAACATTTGGTGCAGACTCGAATTCCTTGGTAAAAGGGCCTGTTGAGGTCAACACACCCAAAAGGTGTCATCATTACCTTCCCATCAAATCTGAATTATCTATGCTTTCTTACCTGGTCATTGATCCTGGCTATCCCCAAGAATGCCTGGGGTAAAGGCGTGATTCCCTCTCTTGTTCCAGGGATCTTAAAGCTTCACTAGTGTCTCTTTACTAAGGCTTCTCTTGCCCACGTGCTTTCTATCTCGGAATCCGTACTTCCACCTGTCTGCAAGCTTCTCATATTTTCCTTTAATTCTTTGACCAAGGAAAATGCCATAGGGGATCCCGCCTGCCCTATCTATTCCTTTGACTTGTCTCTGTCTGTCATTCTTCACCCATATTCTCAGACTCCTTGCTCCTTCTTCTCCAGTCCCAACCCACAAAGGAAAAATCCCTTTTTGTGACCACCACTACCAGGTTACAGACACCCTCATTCACAGGTCGCCCTGGCACCAACCCTGCAACCATATGTCTATGTGGCAGGCATCTTGGATTATATATCCCGAAGACTATGCACAATCAGAACCAGGGAAAGACAAGGATTCCCTCTCATCTCGAGATAAAGACTTTTTCTTTAACTATTGAAGATCTGGCAACTTCTTGTAATCCTGGCTATACGTGGGTAATATGATATGTCCATGCAGCTGTCCTATGATTACTGTCACATTAATTCAGGATCACTAAGGAGTGAAGATCATTTTCTTATTATTTTATATTATTACTTGCGATCTTTGATGATGAAAATTGTTACGCTTGACTTTGCTAAATGGAAATGAAGATCATACTTATCATTTTTACAGCATTATGGCTAAGTGACGTTTCATTTTGATATTTGATTGTGAATTCATTTTTGATTCTTTATCTGACTACGCTCACTAGTATTCCTGTTTGTTGACTAAGTTTAAAATTTTGTTGTAAAAGTTTACCCTCTTATTTTATTTCTGTAAAAAAAAAAGGGGGGGGGATATGCAACCTACCAGGCATGGGGGTATGGTTGATGTATTAAGTACTTGATCAGATCCATTCATGATCAATGTATCAGCAGTTCTAAAGGCAAGAGAATTCCTGGGCCTCAGCCACAAAGGTCTAGCCCTCACCTTGTCAAACCTCATTCCTCTGAAAAGCTCATGTCAGGAGAATCCCCACCTACTCCGACCTTGTCATTGTCTATCCAACCAAAGGTAAGAACTACATGCTATGTCACGTATTCATTGATCACCTCTCAATCCACAATAAAGGCTGGGGTGAGGCGCACTGCTTTTTCTCTTGTTTCCTGCAACCTAGGAGTTCTCCCTGCTGTCTCTATTTATCTGTCCTAGCTGCACTCTTGGCCACATGCTTTCTATGTTGGAACTCTTACTTCCGCTTGGTCTCTTATGTCTCAGATTTTCCTTTCATTATTTTTCTAAGGAAAATAGTATCAGGGGCCATCGCCGCTGCCCATTTCAATTCACTTCTCTGTGTCTCTTGATTTATCACCCATTTTCTCTGACTCCTTTCTCCTTCTCGAGCCCACACCCACTAAGGAAATAGATTATGTAGCAGCCACAGGTTGGGCTCTTATCCCAGGTTTCACAAAGATATATCATCTCACTTTTCACTGACCTAATCTGGGTCACCATGACCATACGTGAAACATATGGGTATCGAAGGCTAAGATTCACGTGTCTTCCCTTTTGGCACCTGGGTTTCAGGACCCCAGCCCCAGGAGTTCCTGTTCACTCTCCCCCCCACCCCAGGAATTCCTCTCCACTCCCCCTACCTTAAAGTGTATAAAAAGCCTGCTAATCACAGCCTTAGAGAAAGCACTTTAGGTGCTCAGCACCAAGCTATATTTTGCTCAATAAAGTACCTCTTGTGTGTTGCATTACCGTGTGTGTGTGTGTGTGTGTGTGTGTGTGTGTGTGTATGTGTGTATGTGTGTCCTCCATGGAATACGAGCCAGAACCGGACATAACACCTTCAACCCAAAAGGCAGGAGTCCTAGACATGGAACAGAAGAGCTGCCTTAAAGCTACTGCTGCTGCTGCTGCTCTTTATGCTATAGCTGACGGCTCTGTGGCATCACATTCTGAGGGAGAGCCAAGAACACAAGGTACACAAACCCAAGAGTGACCAGGCTACCCTACAGGTTCCAGTCATCTCTCTATATAGGCAGGCACTGATGCCAGCCTATATAGGAAACTGATCAATTTAAGTCATCAGTGGTTGTTCATGTTCAAAGTAATTCAGGCCCTCCTATGGCTGCTAGCTTGGCAGCACCATCTGCTCAGTCATTTCCCCTGGAGACAGGGTCAGTGCCACCTCAATGGGCAGAGCAATGAACTAGAGTGAGGGCTTCAGGCAGCTGGAGAGCAGAAAGAACTTCCTTAATCATTTCTGCATCAGCTATGGAAGGAGAATACTGAGAGGACAGGGTGGGAGGCAGGTGTGTGACTGCTCCAAGGCAAAGTGGGCCACTCATGGCCAAGGTCCACTCATATGTAGGCCTATGACATAAGCATGTGTACGAGGCTTGGGGTCAAAGAGGAGACTTGCACATAGCTGTAAAAGCTTATTCCAAACCCATTAAAAAAAAAAAAAAACCCTCCTCGGATGCCATACCAATATGTGGCCTAAAGAGGGAGACCAAGAGGCGAAGGGAGGTGGGGGGAGGGGGAGCTGAGCACCTGAGGAAGTTGGGGACCTGGGAGAGGGGATACTGAAGGAGGGGACTTTCTGGTGGGTGTCCCCACAGAGAGGAGGGGCAGTGTGGGAGGCGGGCAATTGAGAGGGAGGGGGCAGCTTTCAGGGGCAGGAGGGGCAGGCCTGACTAGGGAGCTGACCAGTACATGCAGCAGGCGGGACTAATGAAGAACCCAGAGGAAGACACAGGGGGCGGGTCCGCAGCAGCGGCAGCCACTCCCAAAGCCTCCTCCCCTCAGCTGGGGTGCCGCATGTGACCAATGCTGCTCCCCTACCTCACACCTTCCACACGCAACTTCCCGTCCTTTGCCATGGCCGACCTTAATGCTAGGCACAGCGACACAGGGAGGCTCTGACAGAAAAGGCGGGAACTTTCCGCTCCCCTCCCCCTCCACCACGTGCCACCTGCCTGCCCCTGTGCGCCTGCGCTCCAAGCCTCCTGGCCTGCCTTTTACTCTGCGCATGCGTAGCTCTTCCACACACCTCCTTCCTCCACCCCACCCCCCACCCTTCAGCTGGACTCCTTGCTTTTGCCACACTCTGCAATTGGGGTTCGGGCTCCAAACGCACATTAAGGGATACACCACCAGCAGCCACGGAAAATGGCTCAGCCCCCCCACACCTCCGACCCGGGACTGGCCTTGCCTCACATCTATCCCTTACAAAAAGCCCAGGTTCAGTGGAGGCAAAACAAAAAACAAAAACCTATTTGGTATTGACCTACAATGCCCAAAGGAGTCCCAGTGTTCCCCTTCGCCTTCCAAAGGGGGAGACCTGTCTAAAGAAGCTTCGCCAAAAACAAAGAAAAAACCCGCAAATCACATGGCCCGCAATCGCCAAAGCAGTCCCCAAAGGGGAGACTGTGGTAGGTCACCAGAGGAGCTATTCAGCTGCTGCTGCTGCTCCTCTTGACAGACAACTCCCTCCCAATTAGGCAATTTAATACTAAGAAATGCCTGGCATAACCTGGAATATGCTTTAAAGAAGTTTCTAATACATTCAAATTTTAAATATGTGCGAATTATAAAAAATTTCTTAAGCAGGACACAAGAGCAGCAAAAATAAAAAATTGGCTGAGATTATTTCAACCACCTGGATGCAGTTCAGAAACTTTTTATGAGGCATATTAATGTGACTTCATCCAGAAAGCAAATTATTGATAATTAGTATAGCTTCAATTATAAAAATCAGACACTCTCAGCAGAGTGGACACATGGTTGGAAGGAGTCAATCTGTTAACCAACCAGGAGTTAATTATCAAGGTTATGGAGCAATTTGATAGCCAGTAACATGATTTATTGGTGATTTAAAATGGGCAATACTGCCACTCACTCAAACAACAGATATTGAAGCTGATCATAATATTAATTTAAAACCTATGATAATAATGCAAATTCAAATGCTACCTGCTCAATGTGACCTATTTTTACAGTGAAATTTTATAACAGTTTATGAATGAAACTAATAACTCTAGTCACAGTATTGAAATCTTTTTGGTTATGTATTTAACTATTATAGGTTAACTATAACACCTATGCAACTGCCTGATAAAGCTGCGCATACTTTTACAACCTCAGACAGTGCTATAATGTTAATGATTACACAAGATAAATTTTTGCATAGAGCAAAAAATTGTGTGCAAATAGACAAATGCTTAAGATCACAGCACAAGTTGGTAAAATCATACGTGATTTAAGGTATGATGTTTTTATGATTATGTTGTGTGGAAAAGCAAAGATTAAGCATCTATGTATGCGGTCTTGCAAAGTCAAGAGTAAAACGTTTCAAAGCCAGTGCAAAATGTTGTGGATTATGTTCACCTCTGAAAAAATATCCACTACATGTTTTGGAACAAAGGATGCATGCTCCTGAGAGCAAAAGTTAAACACTGAAAGGGGATGGGAGATAGTTACTCTCCTGGTTTATGGCATTAAGCTCAAATGAAGAAGTGAGCAAAGTGATTACAGAACTTATAAATAATTGTGCACAGTTGTCTATTCCAAACATCTTGGGATAGCAGTGCTTTTAATAGCAATACATGGGCTGAATTGGATAGCTCATGGCTTATTTGCAAGCTATGGCAAAAAGAGCTCAAAGGAATTGATAAGCCCCAAGGTTCAAAAACTGAAGGTATGTATGTTCAGTTATTTTCTAACTTTATAAGAGCCAATGAGGCTTTCATTTGGGGTCGAGATTTTCTGTTTATTTCCTCAGATACAAGAAGTCAATGGAGGATGACCCGGATCATCGGAGGATGATCCGATGGCAAGAAAATCTGACCAGAAAAAGGACAGACTGCAGAGGTGTCTGGCACAGGACACCTGGAAAAACAGCAAATGAGCTGGAAAGACCATCACTGCCCTATAGGCATATCTAACACACTATCCACGCACATGTCATTGTATAAAAAACAATTTACCTACAGAAGTATTTCGTTAAGTCCCTGACAGATAGTCTGTGCTACAGATATCTGGGTATTTGTTATAAGATCAAACGTTATCACATACCTGGAAATTTCAAATGGTATTGGCATAACAGGTAACTTAAAATTACTTTTGTGGAATTGTTCCACGTTACCCAATATGATCAAATATCAAATGGTACAATTGGGAAGGTTATGACAGTAAAATAAATACTGTCCAATTGCACTACAAATTGTTACTATCATCCAAAATGGATATATGATTATTGTCGTCAAGGGTACATTATATTGGCAAACAACAGCATGTCTTTCTTCGTATCAGACTTATCTAACAGTCAATTTTGTTCAGCTGTGGCATTTCAACTTTCATAAGAAAGAAGGTTGGAAATGGTATCACTAACCATCTATCTCTTCTACACTCTAAAACGAACATAAGTTACAACTATGCAATAACAGTTTGAATGTCATGCTAAAGATTACATTGTAGGATATATCTGAATTGGGTTGAATATTACCAAGAAATTAAGACTGTGAGGGACCCAAGGGGATGATAACGTTGGGTCGAGGTCTTGTCTGTATGTTGACAGATAGTGGAAACATCTGATCACCCACAGAACACATAATGCCAGCCAACGGAAGACCCAATTTTTCAAACATTGCCAATGTTATATTCTTGGTTATATTCAATTCTTCTTTTATACAGAAGTAGAGACTTAAAGAAGGCTGATATAAGAAATATGCAGCGAGAATTTGCCGTGTCACTTCATTATCTTCATTCTTGTTATTTCAACAACAAATCAGAATGTAATGTTTATGGGAATATTGGTACTTGTTAAGAATTTGCACTAATTGTTGCATTTATAGTTGTGTAAAAGTTTTACAATGTCAATCTTGGTCAACATAGATTAGGGAAATAGAAATCATTTTTGAATGTAAATTCTGACATGACACATTGGCTCAGCTACAGCTATGCCACATGAAAGGTGAGCCATTAGTTTAAAATTTTGCATTCAATTCATGGTCATTTTCCATGATCATTTTTTCAGATTATTTTTCCCTTATATTTTCTTTGAAATACTAGAAGTACATTGTAAGTACTACTAATGCTCTGATCCTGATATATGAATCGGGAATTTTATTTTTGTACATACCCATAAGGCTTATATAAGAAATATGCAGGCAAAAGTTGCCGTGTCACTTCATTAGCATCATTCTTGTTATTTCAAAAACAAATCAAAATGTAATGTTTATGGGAATATTGACACTTGAATTGATGTTTGCATTAATGTTTGAAAAATGTAAAAGATGCTAATCTATTTGGTATGCTATTCAAAAACAAAGGGGCGGGGGAGAAAGAGAGAAAGCATTTTAAGAATATCTTTATACCATTCTCATTTCAATTGAGCAATTTGGATTTGATGCTCTTTTACTTTATTTTCTCTGAATATTTTGATTATCCTATGTTGTTTTTCTTTTCATACATTTTGAAGTAAGATTATTTTCTTATTACTTTTTATCATTATTTTTAACCTATTATGAGACGTTTATCTTTGATTACTAAGTATGAAGATCATTTTCATCATTATCAAATTATTAATAAGTTGAGAGTAAAATCTTCATTGTTGTTGACAATGACACTTACTTTTTACATCCAAAGTTCTTGCAATATGTTTTGGATGTCTATTTTGAATCACTTGAAGTATCATTTGATGATGCTACATGATTTTCATATTTTTGAGTCAGAATTTTTTTTATATTTTTATATCACTCGCCCTTCATCTTATTTTTTTAACACAAAAAGGGGGATATGTAGCATTCCAAGCATATTCACATCTAAGAAATATAACTGATATATGGATATTGTGTCTTCAGACACAAGGTTTGAACTCTGACATTTGTGGGTGGACTCTTGACCTAGCCATGCAAACTCATTAACATTTGGTGCAGACTCGAATTCCTTGGTAAAAGGGCCTGTTGAGGTCAACACACCCAAAAGGTGTCATCATTACCTTCCCATCAAATCTGAATTATCTATGCTTTCTTACCTGGTCATTGATCCTGGCTATCCCCAAGAATGCCTGGGGTAAAGGCGTGATTCCCTCTCTTGTTCCAGGGATCTTAAAGCTTCACTAGTGTCTCTTTACTAAGGCTTCTCTTGCCCACGTGCTTTCTATCTCGGAATCCGTACTTCCACCTGTCTGCAAGCTTCTCATATTTTCCTTTAATTCTTTGACCAAGGAAAATGCCATAGGGGATCCCGCCTGCCCTATCTATTCCTTTGACTTGTCTCTGTCTGTCATTCTTCACCCATATTCTCAGACTCCTTGCTCCTTCTTCTCCAGTCCCAACCCAAAAAGGAAAAATCCCTTTTTGTGACCACCACTACCAGGTTACAGACACCCTCATTCACAGGTCGCCCTGGCACCAACCCTGCAACCATATGTCTATGTGGCAGGCATCTTGGATTATATATCCCGAAGACTATGCACAATCAGAACCAGGGAAAGACAAGGATTCCCTCTCATCTCGAGATAAAGACTTTTTCTTTAACTATTGAAGATCTGGCAACTTCTTGTAATCCTGGCTATACGTGGGTAATATGATATGTCCATGCAGCTGTCCTATGATTACTGTCACATTAATTCAGGATCACTAAGGAGTGAAGATCATTTTCTTATTATTTTATATTATTACTTGCGATCTTTGATGATGAAAATTGTTACGCTTGACTTTGCTAAATGGAAATGAAGATCATACTTATCATTTTTACAGCATTATGGCTAAGTGACGTTTCATTTTGATATTTGATTGTGAATTCATTTTTGATTCTTTATCTGACTACGCTCACTAGTATTCCTGTTTGTTGACTAAGTTTAAAATTTTGTTGTAAAAGGTTACCCTCTTATTTTATTTCTGTAAAAAAAAAAGGGGGGGGGGGATATGCAACCTACCAGGCATGGGGGTATGGTTGATGTATTAAGTACTTGATCAGATCCATTCATGATCAATGTATCAGCAGTTCTAAAGGCAAGAGAATTCCTGGGCCTCAGCCACAAAGGTCTAGCCCTCACCTTGTCAAACCTCATTCCTCTGAAAAGCTCATGTCAGGAGAATCCCCACCTACTCCGACCTTGTCATTGTCTATCCAACCAAAGGTAAGAACTACATGCTATGTCACGTATTCATTGATCACCTCTCAATCCACAATAAAGGCTGGGGTGAGGCGCACTGCTTTTTCTCTTGTTTCCTGCAACCTAGGAGTTCTCCCTGCTGTCTCTATTTATCTGTCCTAGCTGCACTCTTGGCCACATGCTTTCTATGTTGGAACTCTTACTTCCGCTTGGTCTCTTATGTCTCAGATTTTCCTTTCATTATTTTTCTAAGGAAAATAGTATCAGGGGCCATCGCCGCTGCCCATTTCAATTCACTTCTCTGTGTCTCTTGATTTATCACCCATTTTCTCTGACTCCTTTCTCCTTCTCGAGCCCACACCCACTAAGGAAATAGATTATGTAGCAGCCACAGGTTGGGCTCTTATCCCAGGTTTCACAAAGATATATCATCTCACTTTTCACTGACCTAATCTGGGTCACCATGACCATACGTGAAACATATGGGTATCGAAGGCTAAGATTCACGTGTCTTCCCTTTTGGCACCTGGGTTTCAGGACCCCAGCCCCAGGAGTTTCTGTTCACTCTCCCCCCCACCCCAGGAATTCCTCTCCACTCCCCCTACCTTAAAGTGTATAAAAAGCCTGCTAATCACAGCCTTAGAGAAAGCACTTTAGGTGCTCAGCACCAAGCTATATTTTGCTCAATAAAGTACCTCTTGTGTGTTGCATTACCGTGTGTGTGTGTGTGTGTGTGTGTGTGTGTGTGTGTGTATGTGTGTCCTCCATGGAATACGAGCCAGAACCGGACATAACACCTTCAACCCAAAAGGCAGGAGTCCTAGACATGGAACAGAAGAGCTGCCTTAAAGCTACTGCTGCTGCTGCTGCTCTTTATGCTATAGCTGACGGCTCTGTGGCATCACATTCTGAGGGAGAGCCAAGAACACAAGGTACACAAACCCAAGAGTGACCAGGCTACCCTACAGGTTCCAGCCATCTCTCTATATAGGCAGGCACTGATGCCAGCCTATATAGGAAACTGATCAATTTAAGTCATCAGTGGTTGTTCATGTTCAAAGTAATTCAGGCCCTCCTATGGCTGCTAGCTTGGCAGCACCATCTGCTCAGTCATTTCCCCTGGAGACAGGGTCAGTGCCACCTCAATGGGCAGAGCAATGAACTAGAGTGAGGGCTTCAGGCAGCTGGAGAGCAGAAAGAACTTCCTTAATCATTTCTGCATCAGCTATGGAAGGAGAATACTGAGAGGACAGGGTGGGAGGCAGGTGTGTGACTGCTCCAAGGCAAAGTGGGCCACTCATGGCCAAGGTCCACTCATATGTAGGCCTATGACATAAGCATGTGTACGAGGCTTGGGGTCAAAGAGGAGACTTGCACATAGCTGTAAAAGCTTATTCCAAACCCATTAAAAAAAAAAAAAAACCCTCCTCGGATGCCATACCAATATGTGGCCTAAAGAGGGAGACCAAGAGGCGAAGGGAGGTGGGGGGAGGGGGAGCTGAGCACCTGAGGAAGTTGGGGACCTGGGAGAGGGGATACTGAAGGAGGGGACTTTCTGGTGGGTGTCCCCACAGAGAGGAGGGGCAGTGTGGGAGGCGGGCAATTGAGAGGGAGGGGGCAGCTTTCAGGGGCAGGAGGGGCAGGCCTGACTAGGGAGCTGACCAGTACATGCAGCAGGCGGGACTAATGAAGAACCCAGAGGAAGACACAGGGGGCGGGTCCGCAGCAGCGGCAGCCACTCCCAAAGCCTCCTCCCCTCAGCTGGGGTGCCGCATGTGACCAATGCTGCTCCCCTACCTCACACCTTCCACACCCAACTTCCCGTCCTTTGCCATGGCCGACCTTAATGCTAGGCACAGCGACACAGGGAGGCTCTGACAGAAAAGGCGGGAACTTTCCGCTCCCCTCCCCCTCCACCACGTGCCACCTGCCTGCCCCTGTGCGCCTGCGCTCCAAGCCTCCTGGCCTGCCTTTTACTCTGCGCATGCGTAGCTCTTCCACACACCTCCTTCCTCCACCCCACCCCCCACCCTTCAGCTGGACTCCTTGCTTTTGCCACACTCTGCAATTGGGGTTCGGGCTCCAAACGCACATTAAGGGATACACCACCAGCAGCCACGGAAAATGGCTCAGCCCCCCCACACCTCCGACCCGGGACTGGCCTTGCCTCACATCTATCCCTTACAAAAAGCCCAGGTTCAGTGGAGGCAAAACAAAAAACAAAAACCTATTTGGTATTGACCTACAATGCCCAAAGGAGTCCCAGTGTTCCCCTTCGCCTTCCAAAGGGGGAGACCTGTCTAAAGAAGCTTCGCCAAAAACAAAGAAAAAACCCGCAAATCACATGGCCCGCAATCGCCAAAGCAGTCCCCAAAGGGGAGACTGTGGTAGGTCACCAGAGGAGCTATTCAGCTGCTGCTGCTGCTCCTCTTGACAGACAACTCCCTCCCAATTAGGCAATTTAATACTAAGAAATGCCTGGCATAACCTGGAATATGCTTTAAAGAAGTTTCTAATACATTCAAATTTTAAATATGTGCGAATTATAAAAAATTTCTTAAGCAGGACACAAGAGCAGCAAAAATAAAAAAATTGGCTGAGATTATTTCAACCACCTGGATGCAGTTCAGAAACTTTTTATGAGGCATATTAATGTGACTTCATCCAGAAAGCAAATTATTGATAATTAGTATAGCTTCAATTATAAAAATCAGACACTCTCAGCAGAGTGGACACATGGTTGGAAGGAGTCAATCTGTTAACCAACCAGGAGTTAATTATCAAGGTTATGGAGCAATTTGATAGCCAGTAACATGATTTATTGGTGATTTAAAATGGGCAATACTGCCACTCACTCAAACAACAGATATTGAAGCTGATCATAATATTAATTTAAAACCTATGATAATAATGCAAATTCAAATGCTACCTGCTCAATGTGACCTATTTTTACAGTGAAATTTTATAACAGTTTATGAATGAAACTAATAACTCTAGTCACAGTATTGAAATCTTTTTGGTTATGTATTTAACTATTATAGGTTAACTATAACACCTATGCAACTGCCTGATAAAGCTGCGCATACTTTTACAACCTCAGACAGTGCTATAATGTTAATGATTACACAAGATAAATTTTTGCATAGAGCAAAAAATTGTGTGCAAATAGACAAATGCTTAAGATCACAGCACAAGTTGGTAAAATCATACGTGATTTAAGGTATGATGTTTTTATGATTATGTTGTGTGGAAAAGCAAAGATTAAGCATCTATGTATGCGGTCTTGCAAAGTCAAGAGTAAAACGTTTCAAAGCCAGTGCAAAATGTTGTGGATTATGTTCACCTCTGAAAAAATATCCACTACATGTTTTGGAACAAAGGATGCATGCTCCTGAGAGCAAAAGTTAAACACTGAAAGGGGATGGGAGATAGTTACTCTCCTGGTTTATGGCATTAAGCTCAAATGAAGAAGTGAGCAAAGTGATTACAGAACTTATAAATAATTGTGCACAGTTGTCTATTCCAAACATCTTGGGATAGCAGTGCTTTTAATAGCAATACATGGGCTGAATTGGATAGCTCATGGCTTATTTGCAAGCTATGGCAAAAAGAGCTCAAAGGAATTGATAAGCCCCAAGGTTCAAAAACTGAAGGTATGTATGTTCAGTTATTTTCTAACTTTATAAGAGCCAATGAGGCTTTCATTTGGGGTCGAGATTTTCTGTTTATTTCCTCAGATACAAGAAGTCAATGGAGGATGACCCGGATCATCGGAGGATGATCCGATGGCAAGAAAATCTGACCAGAAAAAGGACAGACTGCAGAGGTGTCTGGCACAGGACACCTGGAAAAACAGCAAATGAGCTGGAAAGACCATCACTGCCCTATAGGCATATCTAACACACTATCCACGCACATGTCATTGTATAAAAAACAATTTACCTACAGAAGTATTTCGTTAAGTCCCTGACAGATAGTCTGTGCTACAGATATCTGGGTATTTGTTATAAGATCAAACGTTATCACATACCTGGAAATTTCAAATGGTATTGGCATAACAGGTAACTTAAAATTACTTTTGTGGAATTGTTCCACGTTACCCAATATGATCAAATATCAAATGGTACAATTGGGAAGGTTATGACAGTAAAATAAATACTGTCCAATTGCACTACAAATTGTTACTATCATCCAAAATGGATATATGATTATTGTCGTCAAGGGTACATTATATTGGCAAACAACAGCATGTCTTTCTTCGTATCAGACTTATCTAACAGTCAATTTTGTTCAGCTGTGGCATTTCAACTTTCATAAGAAAGAAGGTTGGAAATGGTATCACTAACCATCTATCTCTTCTACACTCTAAAACGAACATAAGTTACAACTATGCAATAACAGTTTGAATGTCATGCTAAAGATTACATTGTAGGATATATCTGAATTGGGTTGAATATTACCAAGAAATTAAGACTGTGAGGGACCCAAGGGGATGATAACGTTGGGTCGAGGTCTTGTCTGTATGTTGACAGATAGTGGAAACATCTGATCACCCACAGAACACATAATGCCAGCCAACGGAAGACCCAATTTTTCAAACATTGCCAATGTTATATTCTTGGTTATATTCAATTCTTCTTTTATACAGAAGTAGAGACTTAAAGAAGGCTGATATAAGAAATATGCAGCGAGAATTTGCCGTGTCACTTCATTATCTTCATTCTTGTTATTTCAACAACAAATCAGAATGTAATGTTTATGGGAATATTGGTACTTGTTAAGAATTTGCACTAATTGTTGCATTTATAGTTGTGTAAAAGTTTTACAATGTCAATCTTGGTCAACATAGATTAGGGAAATAGAAATCATTTTTGAATGTAAATTCTGACATGACACATTGGCTCAGCTACAGCTATGCCACATGAAAGGTGAGCCATTAGTTTAAAATTTTGCATTCAATTCATGGTCATTTTCCATGATCATTTTTTCAGATTATTTTTCCCTTATATTTTCTTTGAAATACTAGAAGTACATTGTAAGTACTACTAATGCTCTGATCCTGATATATGAATCGGGAATTTTATTTTTGTACATACCCATAAGGCTTATATAAGAAATATGCAGGCAAAAGTTGCCGTGTCACTTCATTAGCATCATTCTTGTTATTTCAAAAACAAATCAAAATGTAATGTTTATGGGAATATTGACACTTGAATTGATGTTTGCATTAATGTTTGAAAAATGTAAAAGATGCTAATCTATTTGGTATGCTATTCAAAAACAAAGGGGCGGGGGAGAAAGAGAGAAAGCATTTTAAGAATATCTTTATACCATTCTCATTTCAATTGAGCAATTTGGATTTGATGCTCTTTTACTTTATTTTCTCTGAATATTTTGATTATCCTATGTTGTTTTTCTTTTCATACATTTTGAAGTAAGATTATTTTCTTATTACTTTTTATCATTATTTTTAACCTATTATGAGACGTTTATCTTTGATTACTAAGTATGAAGATCATTTTCATCATTATCAAATTATTAATAAGTTGAGAGTAAAATCTTCATTGTTGTTGACAATGACACTTACTTTTTACATCCAAAGTTCTTGCAATATGTTTTGGATGTCTATTTTGAATCACTTGAAGTATCATTTGATGATGCTACATGATTTTCATATTTTTGAGTCAGAATTTTTTTTATATTTTTATATCACTCGCCCTTCATCTTATTTTTTTAACACAAAAAGGGGGATATGTAGCATTCCAAGCATATTCACATCTAAGAAATATAACTGATATATGGATATTGTGTCTTCAGACACAAGGTTTGAACTCTGACATTTGTGGGTGGACTCTTGACCTAGCCATGCAAACTCATTAACATTTGGTGCAGACTCGAATTCCTTGGTAAAAGGGCCTGTTGAGGTCAACACACCCAAAAGGTGTCATCATTACCTTCCCATCAAATCTGAATTATCTATGCTTTCTTACCTGGTCATTGATCCTGGCTATCCCCAAGAATGCCTGGGGTAAAGGCGTGATTCCCTCTCTTGTTCCAGGGATCTTAAAGCTTCACTAGTGTCTCTTTACTAAGGCTTCTCTTGCCCACGTGCTTTCTATCTCGGAATCCGTACTTCCACCTGTCTGCAAGCTTCTCATATTTTCCTTTAATTCTTTGACCAAGGAAAATGCCATAGGGGATCCCGCCTGCCCTATCTATTCCTTTGACTTGTCTCTGTCTGTCATTCTTCACCCATATTCTCAGACTCCTTGCTCCTTCTTCTCCAGTCCCAACCCACAAAGGAAAAATCCCTTTTTGTGACCACCACTACCAGGTTACAGACACCCTCATTCACAGGTCGCCCTGGCACCAACCCTGCAACCATATGTCTATGTGGCAGGCATCTTGGATTATATATCCCGAAGACTATGCACAATCAGAACCAGGGAAAGACAAGGATTCCCTCTCATCTCGAGATAAAGACTTTTTCTTTAACTATTGAAGATCTGGCAACTTCTTGTAATCCTGGCTATACGTGGGTAATATGATATGTCCATGCAGCTGTCCTATGATTACTGTCACATTAATTCAGGATCACTAAGGAGTGAAGATCATTTTCTTATTATTTTATATTATTACTTGCGATCTTTGATGATGAAAATTGTTACGCTTGACTTTGCTAAATGGAAATGAAGATCATACTTATCATTTTTACAGCATTATGGCTAAGTGACGTTTCATTTTGATATTTGATTGTGAATTCATTTTTGATTCTTTATCTGACTACGCTCACTAGTATTCCTGTTTGTTGACTAAGTTTAAAATTTTGTTGTAAAAGTTTACCCTCTTATTTTATTTCTGTAAAAAAAAAAGGGGGGGGGATATGCAACCTACCAGGCATGGGGGTATGGTTGATGTATTAAGTACTTGATCAGATCCATTCATGATCAATGTATCAGCAGTTCTAAAGGCAAGAGAATTCCTGGGCCTCAGCCACAAAGGTCTAGCCCTCACCTTGTCAAACCTCATTCCTCTGAAAAGCTCATGTCAGGAGAATCCCCACCTACTCCGACCTTGTCATTGTCTATCCAACCAAAGGTAAGAACTACATGCTATGTCACGTATTCATTGATCACCTCTCAATCCACAATAAAGGCTGGGGTGAGGCGCACTGCTTTTTCTCTTGTTTCCTGCAACCTAGGAGTTCTCCCTGCTGTCTCTATTTATCTGTCCTAGCTGCACTCTTGGCCACATGCTTTCTATGTTGGAACTCTTACTTCCGCTTGGTCTCTTATGTCTCAGATTTTCCTTTCATTATTTTTCTAAGGAAAATAGTATCAGGGGCCATCGCCGCTGCCCATTTCAATTCACTTCTCTGTGTCTCTTGATTTATCACCCATTTTCTCTGACTCCTTTCTCCTTCTCGAGCCCACACCCACTAAGGAAATAGATTATGTAGCAGCCACAGGTTGGGCTCTTATCCCAGGTTTCACAAAGATATATCATCTCACTTTTCACTGACCTAATCTGGGTCACCATGACCATACGTGAAACATATGGGTATCGAAGGCTAAGATTCACGTGTCTTCCCTTTTGGCACCTGGGTTTCAGGACCCCAGCCCCAGGAGTTCCTGTTCACTCTCCCCCCCACCCCAGGAATTCCTCTCCACTCCCCCTACCTTAAAGTGTATAAAAAGCCTGCTAATCACAGCCTTAGAGAAAGCACTTTAGGTGCTCAGCACCAAGCTATATTTTGCTCAATAAAGTACCTCTTGTGTGTTGCATTACCGTGTGTGTGTGTGTGTGTGTGTGTGTGTGTGTGTGTATGTGTGTATGTGTGTCCTCCATGGAATACGAGCCAGAACCGGACATAACACCTTCAACCCAAAAGGCAGGAGTCCTAGACATGGAACAGAAGAGCTGCCTTAAAGCTACTGCTGCTGCTGCTGCTCTTTATGCTATAGCTGACGGCTCTGTGGCATCACATTCTGAGGGAGAGCCAAGAACACAAGGTACACAAACCCAAGAGTGACCAGGCTACCCTACAGGTTCCAGTCATCTCTCTATATAGGCAGGCACTGATGCCAGCCTATATAGGAAACTGATCAATTTAAGTCATCAGTGGTTGTTCATGTTCAAAGTAATTCAGGCCCTCCTATGGCTGCTAGCTTGGCAGCACCATCTGCTCAGTCATTTCCCCTGGAGACAGGGTCAGTGCCACCTCAATGGGCAGAGCAATGAACTAGAGTGAGGGCTTCAGGCAGCTGGAGAGCAGAAAGAACTTCCTTAATCATTTCTGCATCAGCTATGGAAGGAGAATACTGAGAGGACAGGGTGGGAGGCAGGTGTGTGACTGCTCCAAGGCAAAGTGGGCCACTCATGGCCAAGGTCCACTCATATGTAGGCCTATGACATAAGCATGTGTACGAGGCTTGGGGTCAAAGAGGAGACTTGCACATAGCTGTAAAAGCTTATTCCAAACCCATTAAAAAAAAAAAAAAACCCTCCTCGGATGCCATACCAATATGTGGCCTAAAGAGGGAGACCAAGAGGCGAAGGGAGGTGGGGGGAGGGGGAGCTGAGCACCTGAGGAAGTTGGGGACCTGGGAGAGGGGATACTGAAGGAGGGGACTTTCTGGTGGGTGTCCCCACAGAGAGGAGGGGCAGTGTGGGAGGCGGGCAATTGAGAGGGAGGGGGCAGCTTTCAGGGGCAGGAGGGGCAGGCCTGACTAGGGAGCTGACCAGTACATGCAGCAGGCGGGACTAATGAAGAACCCAGAGGAAGACACAGGGGGCGGGTCCGCAGCAGCGGCAGCCACTCCCAAAGCCTCCTCCCCTCAGCTGGGGTGCCGCATGTGACCAATGCTGCTCCCCTACCTCACACCTTCCACACGCAACTTCCCGTCCTTTGCCATGGCCGACCTTAATGCTAGGCACAGCGACACAGGGAGGCTCTGACAGAAAAGGCGGGAACTTTCCGCTCCCCTCCCCCTCCACCACGTGCCACCTGCCTGCCCCTGTGCGCCTGCGCTCCAAGCCTCCTGGCCTGCCTTTTACTCTGCGCATGCGTAGCTCTTCCACACACCTCCTTCCTCCACCCCACCCCCCACCCTTCAGCTGGACTCCTTGCTTTTGCCACACTCTGCAATTGGGGTTCGGGCTCCAAACGCACATTAAGGGATACACCACCAGCAGCCACGGAAAATGGCTCAGCCCCCCCACACCTCCGACCCGGGACTGGCCTTGCCTCACATCTATCCCTTACAAAAAGCCCAGGTTCAGTGGAGGCAAAACAAAAAACAAAAACCTATTTGGTATTGACCTACAATGCCCAAAGGAGTCCCAGTGTTCCCCTTCGCCTTCCAAAGGGGGAGACCTGTCTAAAGAAGCTTCGCCAAAAACAAAGAAAAAACCCGCAAATCACATGGCCCGCAATCGCCAAAGCAGTCCCCAAAGGGGAGACTGTGGTAGGTCACCAGAGGAGCTATTCAGCTGCTGCTGCTGCTCCTCTTGACAGACAACTCCCTCCCAATTAGGCAATTTAATACTAAGAAATGCCTGGCATAACCTGGAATATGCTTTAAAGAAGTTTCTAATACATTCAAATTTTAAATATGTGCGAATTATAAAAAATTTCTTAAGCAGGACACAAGAGCAGCAAAAATAAAAAATTGGCTGAGATTATTTCAACCACCTGGATGCAGTTCAGAAACTTTTTATGAGGCATATTAATGTGACTTCATCCAGAAAGCAAATTATTGATAATTAGTATAGCTTCAATTATAAAAATCAGACACTCTCAGCAGAGTGGACACATGGTTGGAAGGAGTCAATCTGTTAACCAACCAGGAGTTAATTATCAAGGTTATGGAGCAATTTGATAGCCAGTAACATGATTTATTGGTGATTTAAAATGGGCAATACTGCCACTCACTCAAACAACAGATATTGAAGCTGATCATAATATTAATTTAAAACCTATGATAATAATGCAAATTCAAATGCTACCTGCTCAATGTGACCTATTTTTACAGTGAAATTTTATAACAGTTTATGAATGAAACTAATAACTCTAGTCACAGTATTGAAATCTTTTTGGTTATGTATTTAACTATTATAGGTTAACTATAACACCTATGCAACTGCCTGATAAAGCTGCGCATACTTTTACAACCTCAGACAGTGCTATAATGTTAATGATTACACAAGATAAATTTTTGCATAGAGCAAAAAATTGTGTGCAAATAGACAAATGCTTAAGATCACAGCACAAGTTGGTAAAATCATACGTGATTTAAGGTATGATGTTTTTATGATTATGTTGTGTGGAAAAGCAAAGATTAAGCATCTATGTATGCGGTCTTGCAAAGTCAAGAGTAAAACGTTTCAAAGCCAGTGCAAAATGTTGTGGATTATGTTCACCTCTGAAAAAATATCCACTACATGTTTTGGAACAAAGGATGCATGCTCCTGAGAGCAAAAGTTAAACACTGAAAGGGGATGGGAGATAGTTACTCTCCTGGTTTATGGCATTAAGCTCAAATGAAGAAGTGAGCAAAGTGATTACAGAACTTATAAATAATTGTGCACAGTTGTCTATTCCAAACATCTTGGGATAGCAGTGCTTTTAATAGCAATACATGGGCTGAATTGGATAGCTCATGGCTTATTTGCAAGCTATGGCAAAAAGAGCTCAAAGGAATTGATAAGCCCCAAGGTTCAAAAACTGAAGGTATGTATGTTCAGTTATTTTCTAACTTTATAAGAGCCAATGAGGCTTTCATTTGGGGTCGAGATTTTCTGTTTATTTCCTCAGATACAAGAAGTCAATGGAGGATGACCCGGATCATCGGAGGATGATCCGATGGCAAGAAAATCTGACCAGAAAAAGGACAGACTGCAGAGGTGTCTGGCACAGGACACCTGGAAAAACAGCAAATGAGCTGGAAAGACCATCACTGCCCTATAGGCATATCTAACACACTATCCACGCACATGTCATTGTATAAAAAACAATTTACCTACAGAAGTATTTCGTTAAGTCCCTGACAGATAGTCTGTGCTACAGATATCTGGGTATTTGTTATAAGATCAAACGTTATCACATACCTGGAAATTTCAAATGGTATTGGCATAACAGGTAACTTAAAATTACTTTTGTGGAATTGTTCCACGTTACCCAATATGATCAAATATCAAATGGTACAATTGGGAAGGTTATGACAGTAAAATAAATACTGTCCAATTGCACTACAAATTGTTACTATCATCCAAAATGGATATATGATTATTGTCGTCAAGGGTACATTATATTGGCAAACAACAGCATGTCTTTCTTCGTATCAGACTTATCTAACAGTCAATTTTGTTCAGCTGTGGCATTTCAACTTTCATAAGAAAGAAGGTTGGAAATGGTATCACTAACCATCTATCTCTTCTACACTCTAAAACGAACATAAGTTACAACTATGCAATAACAGTTTGAATGTCATGCTAAAGATTACATTGTAGGATATATCTGAATTGGGTTGAATATTACCAAGAAATTAAGACTGTGAGGGACCCAAGGGGATGATAACGTTGGGTCGAGGTCTTGTCTGTATGTTGACAGATAGTGGAAACATCTGATCACCCACAGAACACATAATGCCAGCCAACGGAAGACCCAATTTTTCAAACATTGCCAATGTTATATTCTTGGTTATATTCAATTCTTCTTTTATACAGAAGTAGAGACTTAAAGAAGGCTGATATAAGAAATATGCAGCGAGAATTTGCCGTGTCACTTCATTATCTTCATTCTTGTTATTTCAACAACAAATCAGAATGTAATGTTTATGGGAATATTGGTACTTGTTAAGAATTTGCACTAATTGTTGCATTTATAGTTGTGTAAAAGTTTTACAATGTCAATCTTGGTCAACATAGATTAGGGAAATAGAAATCATTTTTGAATGTAAATTCTGACATGACACATTGGCTCAGCTACAGCTATGCCACATGAAAGGTGAGCCATTAGTTTAAAATTTTGCATTCAATTCATGGTCATTTTCCATGATCATTTTTTCAGATTATTTTTCCCTTATATTTTCTTTGAAATACTAGAAGTACATTGTAAGTACTACTAATGCTCTGATCCTGATATATGAATCGGGAATTTTATTTTTGTACATACCCATAAGGCTTATATAAGAAATATGCAGGCAAAAGTTGCCGTGTCACTTCATTAGCATCATTCTTGTTATTTCAAAAACAAATCAAAATGTAATGTTTATGGGAATATTGACACTTGAATTGATGTTTGCATTAATGTTTGAAAAATGTAAAAGATGCTAATCTATTTGGTATGCTATTCAAAAACAAAGGGGCGGGGGAGAAAGAGAGAAAGCATTTTAAGAATATCTTTATACCATTCTCATTTCAATTGAGCAATTTGGATTTGATGCTCTTTTACTTTATTTTCTCTGAATATTTTGATTATCCTATGTTGTTTTTCTTTTCATACATTTTGAAGTAAGATTATTTTCTTATTACTTTTTATCATTATTTTTAACCTATTATGAGACGTTTATCTTTGATTACTAAGTATGAAGATCATTTTCATCATTATCAAATTATTAATAAGTTGAGAGTAAAATCTTCATTGTTGTTGACAATGACACTTACTTTTTACATCCAAAGTTCTTGCAATATGTTTTGGATGTCTATTTTGAATCACTTGAAGTATCATTTGATGATGCTACATGATTTTCATATTTTTGAGTCAGAATTTTTTTTATATTTTTATATCACTCGCCCTTCATCTTATTTTTTTAACACAAAAAGGGGGATATGTAGCATTCCAAGCATATTCACATCTAAGAAATATAACTGATATATGGATATTGTGTCTTCAGACACAAGGTTTGAACTCTGACATTTGTGGGTGGACTCTTGACCTAGCCATGCAAACTCATTAACATTTGGTGCAGACTCGAATTCCTTGGTAAAAGGGCCTGTTGAGGTCAACACACCCAAAAGGTGTCATCATTACCTTCCCATCAAATCTGAATTATCTATGCTTTCTTACCTGGTCATTGATCCTGGCTATCCCCAAGAATGCCTGGGGTAAAGGCGTGATTCCCTCTCTTGTTCCAGGGATCTTAAAGCTTCACTAGTGTCTCTTTACTAAGGCTTCTCTTGCCCACGTGCTTTCTATCTCGGAATCCGTACTTCCACCTGTCTGCAAGCTTCTCATATTTTCCTTTAATTCTTTGACCAAGGAAAATGCCATAGGGGATCCCGCCTGCCCTATCTATTCCTTTGACTTGTCTCTGTCTGTCATTCTTCACCCATATTCTCAGACTCCTTGCTCCTTCTTCTCCAGTCCCAACCCAAAAAGGAAAAATCCCTTTTTGTGACCACCACTACCAGGTTACAGACACCCTCATTCACAGGTCGCCCTGGCACCAACCCTGCAACCATATGTCTATGTGGCAGGCATCTTGGATTATATATCCCGAAGACTATGCACAATCAGAACCAGGGAAAGACAAGGATTCCCTCTCATCTCGAGATAAAGACTTTTTCTTTAACTATTGAAGATCTGGCAACTTCTTGTAATCCTGGCTATACGTGGGTAATATGATATGTCCATGCAGCTGTCCTATGATTACTGTCACATTAATTCAGGATCACTAAGGAGTGAAGATCATTTTCTTATTATTTTATATTATTACTTGCGATCTTTGATGATGAAAATTGTTACGCTTGACTTTGCTAAATGGAAATGAAGATCATACTTATCATTTTTACAGCATTATGGCTAAGTGACGTTTCATTTTGATATTTGATTGTGAATTCATTTTTGATTCTTTATCTGACTACGCTCACTAGTATTCCTGTTTGTTGACTAAGTTTAAAATTTTGTTGTAAAAGGTTACCCTCTTATTTTATTTCTGTAAAAAAAAAAGGGGGGGGGGATATGCAACCTACCAGGCATGGGGGTATGGTTGATGTATTAAGTACTTGATCAGATCCATTCATGATCAATGTATCAGCAGTTCTAAAGGCAAGAGAATTCCTGGGCCTCAGCCACAAAGGTCTAGCCCTCACCTTGTCAAACCTCATTCCTCTGAAAAGCTCATGTCAGGAGAATCCCCACCTACTCCGACCTTGTCATTGTCTATCCAACCAAAGGTAAGAACTACATGCTATGTCACGTATTCATTGATCACCTCTCAATCCACAATAAAGGCTGGGGTGAGGCGCACTGCTTTTTCTCTTGTTTCCTGCAACCTAGGAGTTCTCCCTGCTGTCTCTATTTATCTGTCCTAGCTGCACTCTTGGCCACATGCTTTCTATGTTGGAACTCTTACTTCCGCTTGGTCTCTTATGTCTCAGATTTTCCTTTCATTATTTTTCTAAGGAAAATAGTATCAGGGGCCATCGCCGCTGCCCATTTCAATTCACTTCTCTGTGTCTCTTGATTTATCACCCATTTTCTCTGACTCCTTTCTCCTTCTCGAGCCCACACCCACTAAGGAAATAGATTATGTAGCAGCCACAGGTTGGGCTCTTATCCCAGGTTTCACAAAGATATATCATCTCACTTTTCACTGACCTAATCTGGGTCACCATGACCATACGTGAAACATATGGGTATCGAAGGCTAAGATTCACGTGTCTTCCCTTTTGGCACCTGGGTTTCAGGACCCCAGCCCCAGGAGTTTCTGTTCACTCTCCCCCCCACCCCAGGAATTCCTCTCCACTCCCCCTACCTTAAAGTGTATAAAAAGCCTGCTAATCACAGCCTTAGAGAAAGCACTTTAGGTGCTCAGCACCAAGCTATATTTTGCTCAATAAAGTACCTCTTGTGTGTTGCATTACCGTGTGTGTGTGTGTGTGTGTGTGTGTGTGTGTGTGTATGTGTGTCCTCCATGGAATACGAGCCAGAACCGGACATAACACCTTCAACCCAAAAGGCAGGAGTCCTAGACATGGAACAGAAGAGCTGCCTTAAAGCTACTGCTGCTGCTGCTGCTCTTTATGCTATAGCTGACGGCTCTGTGGCATCACATTCTGAGGGAGAGCCAAGAACACAAGGTACACAAACCCAAGAGTGACCAGGCTACCCTACAGGTTCCAGCCATCTCTCTATATAGGCAGGCACTGATGCCAGCCTATATAGGAAACTGATCAATTTAAGTCATCAGTGGTTGTTCATGTTCAAAGTAATTCAGGCCCTCCTATGGCTGCTAGCTTGGCAGCACCATCTGCTCAGTCATTTCCCCTGGAGACAGGGTCAGTGCCACCTCAATGGGCAGAGCAATGAACTAGAGTGAGGGCTTCAGGCAGCTGGAGAGCAGAAAGAACTTCCTTAATCATTTCTGCATCAGCTATGGAAGGAGAATACTGAGAGGACAGGGTGGGAGGCAGGTGTGTGACTGCTCCAAGGCAAAGTGGGCCACTCATGGCCAAGGTCCACTCATATGTAGGCCTATGACATAAGCATGTGTACGAGGCTTGGGGTCAAAGAGGAGACTTGCACATAGCTGTAAAAGCTTATTCCAAACCCATTAAAAAAAAAAAAAAACCCTCCTCGGATGCCATACCAATATGTGGCCTAAAGAGGGAGACCAAGAGGCGAAGGGAGGTGGGGGGAGGGGGAGCTGAGCACCTGAGGAAGTTGGGGACCTGGGAGAGGGGATACTGAAGGAGGGGACTTTCTGGTGGGTGTCCCCACAGAGAGGAGGGGCAGTGTGGGAGGCGGGCAATTGAGAGGGAGGGGGCAGCTTTCAGGGGCAGGAGGGGCAGGCCTGACTAGGGAGCTGACCAGTACATGCAGCAGGCGGGACTAATGAAGAACCCAGAGGAAGACACAGGGGGCGGGTCCGCAGCAGCGGCAGCCACTCCCAAAGCCTCCTCCCCTCAGCTGGGGTGCCGCATGTGACCAATGCTGCTCCCCTACCTCACACCTTCCACACCCAACTTCCCGTCCTTTGCCATGGCCGACCTTAATGCTAGGCACAGCGACACAGGGAGGCTCTGACAGAAAAGGCGGGAACTTTCCGCTCCCCTCCCCCTCCACCACGTGCCACCTGCCTGCCCCTGTGCGCCTGCGCTCCAAGCCTCCTGGCCTGCCTTTTACTCTGCGCATGCGTAGCTCTTCCACACACCTCCTTCCTCCACCCCACCCCCCACCCTTCAGCTGGACTCCTTGCTTTTGCCACACTCTGCAATTGGGGTTCGGGCTCCAAACGCACATTAAGGGATACACCACCAGCAGCCACGGAAAATGGCTCAGCCCCCCCACACCTCCGACCCGGGACTGGCCTTGCCTCACATCTATCCCTTACAAAAAGCCCAGGTTCAGTGGAGGCAAAACAAAAAACAAAAACCTATTTGGTATTGACCTACAATGCCCAAAGGAGTCCCAGTGTTCCCCTTCGCCTTCCAAAGGGGGAGACCTGTCTAAAGAAGCTTCGCCAAAAACAAAGAAAAAACCCGCAAATCACATGGCCCGCAATCGCCAAAGCAGTCCCCAAAGGGGAGACTGTGGTAGGTCACCAGAGGAGCTATTCAGCTGCTGCTGCTGCTCCTCTTGACAGACAACTCCCTCCCAATTAGGCAATTTAATACTAAGAAATGCCTGGCATAACCTGGAATATGCTTTAAAGAAGTTTCTAATACATTCAAATTTTAAATATGTGCGAATTATAAAAAATTTCTTAAGCAGGACACAAGAGCAGCAAAAATAAAAAAATTGGCTGAGATTATTTCAACCACCTGGATGCAGTTCAGAAACTTTTTATGAGGCATATTAATGTGACTTCATCCAGAAAGCAAATTATTGATAATTAGTATAGCTTCAATTATAAAAATCAGACACTCTCAGCAGAGTGGACACATGGTTGGAAGGAGTCAATCTGTTAACCAACCAGGAGTTAATTATCAAGGTTATGGAGCAATTTGATAGCCAGTAACATGATTTATTGGTGATTTAAAATGGGCAATACTGCCACTCACTCAAACAACAGATATTGAAGCTGATCATAATATTAATTTAAAACCTATGATAATAATGCAAATTCAAATGCTACCTGCTCAATGTGACCTATTTTTACAGTGAAATTTTATAACAGTTTATGAATGAAACTAATAACTCTAGTCACAGTATTGAAATCTTTTTGGTTATGTATTTAACTATTATAGGTTAACTATAACACCTATGCAACTGCCTGATAAAGCTGCGCATACTTTTACAACCTCAGACAGTGCTATAATGTTAATGATTACACAAGATAAATTTTTGCATAGAGCAAAAAATTGTGTGCAAATAGACAAATGCTTAAGATCACAGCACAAGTTGGTAAAATCATACGTGATTTAAGGTATGATGTTTTTATGATTATGTTGTGTGGAAAAGCAAAGATTAAGCATCTATGTATGCGGTCTTGCAAAGTCAAGAGTAAAACGTTTCAAAGCCAGTGCAAAATGTTGTGGATTATGTTCACCTCTGAAAAAATATCCACTACATGTTTTGGAACAAAGGATGCATGCTCCTGAGAGCAAAAGTTAAACACTGAAAGGGGATGGGAGATAGTTACTCTCCTGGTTTATGGCATTAAGCTCAAATGAAGAAGTGAGCAAAGTGATTACAGAACTTATAAATAATTGTGCACAGTTGTCTATTCCAAACATCTTGGGATAGCAGTGCTTTTAATAGCAATACATGGGCTGAATTGGATAGCTCATGGCTTATTTGCAAGCTATGGCAAAAAGAGCTCAAAGGAATTGATAAGCCCCAAGGTTCAAAAACTGAAGGTATGTATGTTCAGTTATTTTCTAACTTTATAAGAGCCAATGAGGCTTTCATTTGGGGTCGAGATTTTCTGTTTATTTCCTCAGATACAAGAAGTCAATGGAGGATGACCCGGATCATCGGAGGATGATCCGATGGCAAGAAAATCTGACCAGAAAAAGGACAGACTGCAGAGGTGTCTGGCACAGGACACCTGGAAAAACAGCAAATGAGCTGGAAAGACCATCACTGCCCTATAGGCATATCTAACACACTATCCACGCACATGTCATTGTATAAAAAACAATTTACCTACAGAAGTATTTCGTTAAGTCCCTGACAGATAGTCTGTGCTACAGATATCTGGGTATTTGTTATAAGATCAAACGTTATCACATACCTGGAAATTTCAAATGGTATTGGCATAACAGGTAACTTAAAATTACTTTTGTGGAATTGTTCCACGTTACCCAATATGATCAAATATCAAATGGTACAATTGGGAAGGTTATGACAGTAAAATAAATACTGTCCAATTGCACTACAAATTGTTACTATCATCCAAAATGGATATATGATTATTGTCGTCAAGGGTACATTATATTGGCAAACAACAGCATGTCTTTCTTCGTATCAGACTTATCTAACAGTCAATTTTGTTCAGCTGTGGCATTTCAACTTTCATAAGAAAGAAGGTTGGAAATGGTATCACTAACCATCTATCTCTTCTACACTCTAAAACGAACATAAGTTACAACTATGCAATAACAGTTTGAATGTCATGCTAAAGATTACATTGTAGGATATATCTGAATTGGGTTGAATATTACCAAGAAATTAAGACTGTGAGGGACCCAAGGGGATGATAACGTTGGGTCGAGGTCTTGTCTGTATGTTGACAGATAGTGGAAACATCTGATCACCCACAGAACACATAATGCCAGCCAACGGAAGACCCAATTTTTCAAACATTGCCAATGTTATATTCTTGGTTATATTCAATTCTTCTTTTATACAGAAGTAGAGACTTAAAGAAGGCTGATATAAGAAATATGCAGCGAGAATTTGCCGTGTCACTTCATTATCTTCATTCTTGTTATTTCAACAACAAATCAGAATGTAATGTTTATGGGAATATTGGTACTTGTTAAGAATTTGCACTAATTGTTGCATTTATAGTTGTGTAAAAGTTTTACAATGTCAATCTTGGTCAACATAGATTAGGGAAATAGAAATCATTTTTGAATGTAAATTCTGACATGACACATTGGCTCAGCTACAGCTATGCCACATGAAAGGTGAGCCATTAGTTTAAAATTTTGCATTCAATTCATGGTCATTTTCCATGATCATTTTTTCAGATTATTTTTCCCTTATATTTTCTTTGAAATACTAGAAGTACATTGTAAGTACTACTAATGCTCTGATCCTGATATATGAATCGGGAATTTTATTTTTGTACATACCCATAAGGCTTATATAAGAAATATGCAGGCAAAAGTTGCCGTGTCACTTCATTAGCATCATTCTTGTTATTTCAAAAACAAATCAAAATGTAATGTTTATGGGAATATTGACACTTGAATTGATGTTTGCATTAATGTTTGAAAAATGTAAAAGATGCTAATCTATTTGGTATGCTATTCAAAAACAAAGGGGCGGGGGAGAAAGAGAGAAAGCATTTTAAGAATATCTTTATACCATTCTCATTTCAATTGAGCAATTTGGATTTGATGCTCTTTTACTTTATTTTCTCTGAATATTTTGATTATCCTATGTTGTTTTTCTTTTCATACATTTTGAAGTAAGATTATTTTCTTATTACTTTTTATCATTATTTTTAACCTATTATGAGACGTTTATCTTTGATTACTAAGTATGAAGATCATTTTCATCATTATCAAATTATTAATAAGTTGAGAGTAAAATCTTCATTGTTGTTGACAATGACACTTACTTTTTACATCCAAAGTTCTTGCAATATGTTTTGGATGTCTATTTTGAATCACTTGAAGTATCATTTGATGATGCTACATGATTTTCATATTTTTGAGTCAGAATTTTTTTTATATTTTTATATCACTCGCCCTTCATCTTATTTTTTTAACACAAAAAGGGGGATATGTAGCATTCCAAGCATATTCACATCTAAGAAATATAACTGATATATGGATATTGTGTCTTCAGACACAAGGTTTGAACTCTGACATTTGTGGGTGGACTCTTGACCTAGCCATGCAAACTCATTAACATTTGGTGCAGACTCGAATTCCTTGGTAAAAGGGCCTGTTGAGGTCAACACACCCAAAAGGTGTCATCATTACCTTCCCATCAAATCTGAATTATCTATGCTTTCTTACCTGGTCATTGATCCTGGCTATCCCCAAGAATGCCTGGGGTAAAGGCGTGATTCCCTCTCTTGTTCCAGGGATCTTAAAGCTTCACTAGTGTCTCTTTACTAAGGCTTCTCTTGCCCACGTGCTTTCTATCTCGGAATCCGTACTTCCACCTGTCTGCAAGCTTCTCATATTTTCCTTTAATTCTTTGACCAAGGAAAATGCCATAGGGGATCCCGCCTGCCCTATCTATTCCTTTGACTTGTCTCTGTCTGTCATTCTTCACCCATATTCTCAGACTCCTTGCTCCTTCTTCTCCAGTCCCAACCCACAAAGGAAAAATCCCTTTTTGTGACCACCACTACCAGGTTACAGACACCCTCATTCACAGGTCACCCTGGCACCAACCCTGCAACCATATGTCTATGTGGCAGGCATCTTGGATTATATATCCCGAAGACTATGCACAATCAGAACCAGGGAAAGACAAGGATTCCCTCTCATCTCGAGATAAAGACTTTTTCTTTAACTATTGAAGATCTGGCAACTTCTTGTAATCCTGGCTATACGTGGGTAATATGATATGTCCATGCAGCTGTCCTATGATTACTGTCACATTAATTCAGGATCACTAAGGAGTGAAGATCATTTTCTTATTATTTTATATTATTACTTGCGATCTTTGATGATGAAAATTGTTACGCTTGACTTTGCTAAATGGAAATGAAGATCATACTTATCATTTTTACAGCATTATGGCTAAGTGACGTTTCATTTTGATATTTGATTGTGAATTCATTTTTGATTCTTTATCTGACTACGCTCACTAGTATTCCTGTTTGTTGACTAAGTTTAAAATTTTGTTGTAAAAGGTTACCCTCTTATTTTATTTCTGTAAAAAAAAAAGGGGGGGGGGGATATGCAACCTACCAGGCATGGGGGTATGGTTGATGTATTAAGTACTTGATCAGATCCATTCATGATCAATGTATCAGCAGTTCTAAAGGCAAGAGAATTCCTGGGCCTCAGCCACAAAGGTCTAGCCCTCACCTTGTCAAACCTCATTCCTCTGAAAAGCTCATGTCAGGAGAATCCCCACCTACTCCGACCTTGTCATTGTCTATCCAACCAAAGGTAAGAACTACATGCTATGTCACGTATTCATTGATCACCTCTCAATCCACAATAAAGGCTGGGGTGAGGCGCACTGCTTTTTCTCTTGTTTCCTGCAACCTAGGAGTTCTCCCTGCTGTCTCTATTTATCTGTCCTAGCTGCACTCTTGGCCACATGCTTTCTATGTTGGAACTCTTACTTCCGCTTGGTCTCTTATGTCTCAGATTTTCCTTTCATTATTTTTCTAAGGAAAATAGTATCAGGGGCCATCGCCGCTGCCCATTTCAATTCACTTCTCTGTGTCTCTTGATTTATCACCCATTTTCTCTGACTCCTTTCTCCTTCTCGAGCCCACACCCACTAAGGAAATAGATTATGTAGCAGCCACAGGTTGGGCTCTTATCCCAGGTTTCACAAAGATATATCATCTCACTTTTCACTGACCTAATCTGGGTCACCATGACCATACGTGAAACATATGGGTATCGAAGGCTAAGATTCACGTGTCTTCCCTTTTGGCACCTGGGTTTCAGGACCCCAGCCCCAGGAGTTCCTGTTCACTCTCCCCCCCACCCCAGGAATTCCTCTCCACTCCCCCTACCTTAAAGTGTATAAAAAGCCTGCTAATCACAGCCTTAGAGAAAGCACTTTAGGTGCTCAGCACCAAGCTATATTTTGCTCAATAAAGTACCTCTTGTGTGTTGCATTACCGTGTGTGTGTGTGTGTGTGTGTGTGTGTGTGTGTGTGTGTATGTGTGTATGTGTGTCCTCCATGGAATACGAGCCAGAACCGGACATAACACCTTCAACCCAAAAGGCAGGAGTCCTAGACATGGAACAGAAGAGCTGCCTTAAAGCTACTGCTGCTGCTGCTGCTCTTTATGCTATAGCTGACGGCTCTGTGGCATCACATTCTGAGGGAGAGCCAAAAACACAAGGTACACAAACCCAAGAGTGACCAGGCTACCCTACAGGTTCCAGCCATCTCTCTATATAGGCAGGCACTGATGCCAGCCTATATAGGAAACTGATCAATTTAAGTCATCAGTGGTTGTTCATGTTCAAAGTAATTCAGGCCCTCCTATGGCTGCTAGCTTGGCAGCACCATCTGCTCAGTCATTTCCCCTGGAGACAGGGTCAGTGCCACCTCAATGGGCAGAGCAATGAACTAGAGTGAGGGCTTCAGGCAGCTGGAGAGCAGAAAGAACTTCCTTAATCATTTCTGCATCAGCTATGGAAGGAGAATACTGAGAGGACAGGGTGGGAGGCAGGTGTGTGACTGCTCCAAGGCAAAGTGGGCCACTCATGGCCAAGGTCCACTCATATGTAGGCCTATGACATAAGCATGTGTACGAGGCTTGGGGTCAAAGAGGAGACTTGCACATAGCTGTAAAAGCTTATTCCAAACCCATTAAAAAAAAAAAAAAAACCCTCCTCGGATGCCATACCAATATGTGGCCTAAAGAGGGAGACCAAGAGGCGAAGGGAGGTGGGGGGAGGGGGAGCTGAGCACCTGAGGAAGTTGGGGACCTGGGAGAGGGGATACTGAAGGAGGGGACTTTCTGGTGGGTGTCCCCACAGAGAGGAGGGGCAGTGTGGGAGGCGGGCAATTGAGAGGGAGGGGGCAGCTTTCAGGGGCAGGAGGGGCAGGCCTGACTAGGGAGCTGACCAGTACATGCAGCAGGCGGGACTAATGAAGAACCCAGAGGAAGACACAGGGGGCGGGTCCGCAGCAGCGGCAGCCACTCCCAAAGCCTCCTCCCCTCAGCTGGGGTGCCGCATGTGACCAATGCTGCTCCCCTACCTCACACCTTCCACACGCAACTTCCCGTCCTTTGCCATGGCCGACCTTAATGCTAGGCACAGCGACACAGGGAGGCTCTGACAGAAAAGGCGGGAACTTTCCGCTCCCCTCCCCCTCCACCACGTGCCACCTGCCTGCCCCTGTGCGCCTGCGCTCCAAGCCTCCTGGCCTGCCTTTTACTCTGCGCATGCGTAGCTCTTCCACACACCTCCTTCCTCCACCCCACCCCCCACCCTTCAGCTGGACTCCTTGCTTTTGCCACACTCTGCAATTGGGGTTCGGGCTCCAAACGCACATTAAGGGATACACCACCAGCAGCCACGGAAAATGGCTCAGCCCCCCCACACCTCCGACCCGGGACTGGCCTTGCCTCACATCTATCCCTTACAAAAAGCCCAGGTTCAGTGGAGGCAAAACAAAAAACAAAAACCTATTTGGTATTGACCTACAATGCCCAAAGGAGTCCCAGTGTTCCCCTTCGCCTTCCAAAGGGGGAGACCTGTCTAAAGAAGCTTCGCCAAAAACAAAGAAAAAACCCGCAAATCACATGGCCCGCAATCGCCAAAGCAGTCCCCAAAGGGGAGACTGTGGTAGGTCACCAGAGGAGCTATTCAGCTGCTGCTGCTGCTCCTCTTGACAGACAACTCCCTCCCAATTAGGCAATTTAATACTAAGAAATGCCTGGCATAACCTGGAATATGCTTTAAAGAAGTTTCTAATACATTCAAATTTTAAATATGTGCGAATTATAAAAAATTTCTTAAGCAGGACACAAGAGCAGCAAAAATAAAAAAATTGGCTGAGATTATTTCAACCACCTGGATGCAGTTCAGAAACTTTTTATGAGGCATATTAATGTGACTTCATCCAGAAAGCAAATTATTGATAATTAGTATAGCTTCAATTATAAAAATCAGACACTCTCAGCAGAGTGGACACATGGTTGGAAGGAGTCAATCTGTTAACCAACCAGGAGTTAATTATCAAGGTTATGGAGCAATTTGATAGCCAGTAACATGATTTATTGGTGATTTAAAATGGGCAATACTGCCACTCACTCAAACAACAGATATTGAAGCTGATCATAATATTAATTTAAAACCTATGATAATAATGCAAATTCAAATGCTACCTGCTCAATGTGACCTATTTTTACAGTGAAATTTTATAACAGTTTATGAATGAAACTAATAACTCTAGTCACAGTATTGAAATCTTTTTGGTTATGTATTTAACTATTATAGGTTAACTATAACACCTATGCAACTGCCTGATAAAGCTGCGCATACTTTTACAACCTCAGACAGTGCTATAATGTTAATGATTACACAAGATAAATTTTTGCATAGAGCAAAAAATTGTGTGCAAATAGACAAATGCTTAAGATCACAGCACAAGTTGGTAAAATCATACGTGATTTAAGGTATGATGTTTTTATGATTATGTTGTGTGGAAAAGCAAAGATTAAGCATCTATGTATGCGGTCTTGCAAAGTCAAGAGTAAAACGTTTCAAAGCCAGTGCAAAATGTTGTGGATTATGTTCACCTCTGAAAAAATATCCACTACATGTTTTGGAACAAAGGATGCATGCTCCTGAGAGCAAAAGTTAAACACTGAAAGGGGATGGGAGATAGTTACTCTCCTGGTTTATGGCATTAAGCTCAAATGAAGAAGTGAGCAAAGTGATTACAGAACTTATAAATAATTGTGCACAGTTGTCTATTCCAAACATCTTGGGATAGCAGTGCTTTTAATAGCAATACATGGGCTGAATTGGATAGCTCATGGCTTATTTGCAAGCTATGGCAAAAAGAGCTCAAAGGAATTGATAAGCCCCAAGGTTCAAAAACTGAAGGTATGTATGTTCAGTTATTTTCTAACTTTATAAGAGCCAATGAGGCTTTCATTTGGGGTCGAGATTTTCTGTTTATTTCCTCAGATACAAGAAGTCAATGGAGGATGACCCGGATCATCGGAGGATGATCCGATGGCAAGAAAATCTGACCAGAAAAAGGACAGACTGCAGAGGTGTCTGGCACAGGACACCTGGAAAAACAGCAAATGAGCTGGAAAGACCATCACTGCCCTATAGGCATATCTAACACACTATCCACGCACATGTCATTGTATAAAAAACAATTTACCTACAGAAGTATTTCGTTAAGTCCCTGACAGATAGTCTGTGCTACAGATATCTGGGTATTTGTTATAAGATCAAACGTTATCACATACCTGGAAATTTCAAATGGTATTGGCATAACAGGTAACTTAAAATTACTTTTGTGGAATTGTTCCACGTTACCCAATATGATCAAATATCAAATGGTACAATTGGGAAGGTTATGACAGTAAAATAAATACTGTCCAATTGCACTACAAATTGTTACTATCATCCAAAATGGATATATGATTATTGTCGTCAAGGGTACATTATATTGGCAAACAACAGCATGTCTTTCTTCGTATCAGACTTATCTAACAGTCAATTTTGTTCAGCTGTGGCATTTCAACTTTCATAAGAAAGAAGGTTGGAAATGGTATCACTAACCATCTATCTCTTCTACACTCTAAAACGAACATAAGTTACAACTATGCAATAACAGTTTGAATGTCATGCTAAAGATTACATTGTAGGATATATCTGAATTGGGTTGAATATTACCAAGAAATTAAGACTGTGAGGGACCCAAGGGGATGATAACGTTGGGTCGAGGTCTTGTCTGTATGTTGACAGATAGTGGAAACATCTGATCACCCACAGAACACATAATGCCAGCCAACGGAAGACCCAATTTTTCAAACATTGCCAATGTTATATTCTTGGTTATATTCAATTCTTCTTTTATACAGAAGTAGAGACTTAAAGAAGGCTGATATAAGAAATATGCAGCGAGAATTTGCCGTGTCACTTCATTATCTTCATTCTTGTTATTTCAACAACAAATCAGAATGTAATGTTTATGGGAATATTGGTACTTGTTAAGAATTTGCACTAATTGTTGCATTTATAGTTGTGTAAAAGTTTTACAATGTCAATCTTGGTCAACATAGATTAGGGAAATAGAAATCATTTTTGAATGTAAATTCTGACATGACACATTGGCTCAGCTACAGCTATGCCACATGAAAGGTGAGCCATTAGTTTAAAATTTTGCATTCAATTCATGGTCATTTTCCATGATCATTTTTTCAGATTATTTTTCCCTTATATTTTCTTTGAAATACTAGAAGTACATTGTAAGTACTACTAATGCTCTGATCCTGATATATGAATCGGGAATTTTATTTTTGTACATACCCATAAGGCTTATATAAGAAATATGCAGGCAAAAGTTGCCGTGTCACTTCATTAGCATCATTCTTGTTATTTCAAAAACAAATCAAAATGTAATGTTTATGGGAATATTGACACTTGAATTGATGTTTGCATTAATGTTTGAAAAATGTAAAAGATGCTAATCTATTTGGTATGCTATTCAAAAACAAAGGGGCGGGGGAGAAAGAGAGAAAGCATTTTAAGAATATCTTTATACCATTCTCATTTCAATTGAGCAATTTGGATTTGATGCTCTTTTACTTTATTTTCTCTGAATATTTTGATTATCCTATGTTGTTTTTCTTTTCATACATTTTGAAGTAAGATTATTTTCTTATTACTTTTTATCATTATTTTTAACCTATTATGAGACGTTTATCTTTGATTACTAAGTATGAAGATCATTTTCATCATTATCAAATTATTAATAAGTTGAGAGTAAAATCTTCATTGTTGTTGACAATGACACTTACTTTTTACATCCAAAGTTCTTGCAATATGTTTTGGATGTCTATTTTGAATCACTTGAAGTATCATTTGATGATGCTACATGATTTTCATATTTTTGAGTCAGAATTTTTTTTATATTTTTATATCACTCGCCCTTCATCTTATTTTTTTAACACAAAAAGGGGGATATGTAGCATTCCAAGCATATTCACATCTAAGAAATATAACTGATATATGGATATTGTGTCTTCAGACACAAGGTTTGAACTCTGACATTTGTGGGTGGACTCTTGACCTAGCCATGCAAACTCATTAACATTTGGTGCAGACTCGAATTCCTTGGTAAAAGGGCCTGTTGAGGTCAACACACCCAAAAGGTGTCATCATTACCTTCCCATCAAATCTGAATTATCTATGCTTTCTTACCTGGTCATTGATCCTGGCTATCCCCAAGAATGCCTGGGGTAAAGGCGTGATTCCCTCTCTTGTTCCAGGGATCTTAAAGCTTCACTAGTGTCTCTTTACTAAGGCTTCTCTTGCCCACGTGCTTTCTATCTCGGAATCCGTACTTCCACCTGTCTGCAAGCTTCTCATATTTTCCTTTAATTCTTTGACCAAGGAAAATGCCATAGGGGATCCCGCCTGCCCTATCTATTCCTTTGACTTGTCTCTGTCTGTCATTCTTCACCCATATTCTCAGACTCCTTGCTCCTTCTTCTCCAGTCCCAACCCACAAAGGAAAAATCCCTTTTTGTGACCACCACTACCAGGTTACAGACACCCTCATTCACAGGTCGCCCTGGCACCAACCCTGCAACCATATGTCTATGTGGCAGGCATCTTGGATTATATATCCCGAAGACTATGCACAATCAGAACCAGGGAAAGACAAGGATTCCCTCTCATCTCGAGATAAAGACTTTTTCTTTAACTATTGAAGATCTGGCAACTTCTTGTAATCCTGGCTATACGTGGGTAATATGATATGTCCATGCAGCTGTCCTATGATTACTGTCACATTAATTCAGGATCACTAAGGAGTGAAGATCATTTTCTTATTATTTTATATTATTACTTGCGATCTTTGATGATGAAAATTGTTACGCTTGACTTTGCTAAATGGAAATGAAGATCATACTTATCATTTTTACAGCATTATGGCTAAGTGACGTTTCATTTTGATATTTGATTGTGAATTCATTTTTGATTCTTTATCTGACTACGCTCACTAGTATTCCTGTTTGTTGACTAAGTTTAAAATTTTGTTGTAAAAGGTTACCCTCTTATTTTATTTCTGTAAAAAAAAAAGGGGGGGGGGATATGCAACCTACCAGGCATGGGGGTATGGTTGATGTATTAAGTACTTGATCAGATCCATTCATGATCAATGTATCAGCAGTTCTAAAGGCAAGAGAATTCCTGGGCCTCAGCCACAAAGGTCTAGCCCTCACCTTGTCAAACCTCATTCCTCTGAAAAGCTCATGTCAGGAGAATCCCCACCTACTCCGACCTTGTCATTGTCTATCCAACCAAAGGTAAGAACTACATGCTATGTCACGTATTCATTGATCACCTCTCAATCCACAATAAAGGCTGGGGTGAGGCGCACTGCTTTTTCTCTTGTTTCCTGCAACCTAGGAGTTCTCCCTGCTGTCTCTATTTATCTGTCCTAGCTGCACTCTTGGCCACATGCTTTCTATGTTGGAACTCTTACTTCCGCTTGGTCTCTTATGTCTCAGATTTTCCTTTCATTATTTTTCTAAGGAAAATAGTATCAGGGGCCATCGCCGCTGCCCATTTCAATTCACTTCTCTGTGTCTCTTGATTTATCACCCATTTTCTCTGACTCCTTTCTCCTTCTCGAGCCCACACCCACTAAGGAAATAGATTATGTAGCAGCCACAGGTTGGGCTCTTATCCCAGGTTTCACAAAGATATATCATCTCACTTTTCACTGACCTAATCTGGGTCACCATGACCATACGTGAAACATATGGGTATCGAAGGCTAAGATTCACGTGTCTTCCCTTTTGGCACCTGGGTTTCAGGACCCCAGCCCCAGGAGTTCCTGTTCACTCTCCCCCCCACCCCAGGAATTCCTCTCCACTCCCCCTACCTTAAAGTGTATAAAAAGCCTGCTAATCACAGCCTTAGAGAAAGCACTTTAGGTGCTCAGCACCAAGCTATATTTTGCTCAATAAAGTACCTCTTGTGTGTTGCATTACCGTGTGTGTGTGTGTGTGTGTGTGTGTGTGTGTGTGTGTATGTGTGTATGTGTGTCCTCCATGGAATACGAGCCAGAACCGGACATAACACCTTCAACCCAAAAGGCAGGAGTCCTAGACATGGAACAGAAGAGCTGCCTTAAAGCTACTGCTGCTGCTGCTGCTCTTTATGCTATAGCTGACGGCTCTGTGGCATCACATTCTGAGGGAGAGCCAAAAACACAAGGTACACAAACCCAAGAGTGACCAGGCTACCCTACAGGTTCCAGCCATCTCTCTATATAGGCAGGCACTGATGCCAGCCTATATAGGAAACTGATCAATTTAAGTCATCAGTGGTTGTTCATGTTCAAAGTAATTCAGGCCCTCCTATGGCTGCTAGCTTGGCAGCACCATCTGCTCAGTCATTTCCCCTGGAGACAGGGTCAGTGCCACCTCAATGGGCAGAGCAATGAACTAGAGTGAGGGCTTCAGGCAGCTGGAGAGCAGAAAGAACTTCCTTAATCATTTCTGCATCAGCTATGGAAGGAGAATACTGAGAGGACAGGGTGGGAGGCAGGTGTGTGACTGCTCCAAGGCAAAGTGGGCCACTCATGGCCAAGGTCCACTCATATGTAGGCCTATGACATAAGCATGTGTACGAGGCTTGGGGTCAAAGAGGAGACTTGCACATAGCTGTAAAAGCTTATTCCAAACCCATTTAAAAAAAAAAAAAAAAACCCTCCTCGGATGCCATACCAATATGTGGCCTAAAGAGGGAGACCAAGAGGCGAAGGGAGGTGGGGGGAGGGGGAGCTGAGCACCTGAGGAAGTTGGGGACCTGGGAGAGGGGATACTGAAGGAGGGGACTTTCTGGTGGGTGTCCCCACAGAGAGGAGGGGCAGTGTGGGAGGCGGGCAATTGAGAGGGAGGGGGCAGCTTTCAGGGGCAGGAGGGGCAGGCCTGACTAGGGAGCTGACCAGTACATGCAGCAGGCGGGACTAATGAAGAACCCAGAGGAAGACACAGGGGGCGGGTCCGCAGCAGCGGCAGCCACTCCCAAAGCCTCCTCCCCTCAGCTGGGGTGCCGCATGTGACCAATGCTGCTCCCCTACCTCACACCTTCCACACGCAACTTCCCGTCCTTTGCCATGGCCGACCTTAATGCTAGGCACAGCGACACAGGGAGGCTCTGACAGAAAAGGCGGGAACTTTCCGCTCCCCTCCCCCTCCACCACGTGCCACCTGCCTGCCCCTGCGCGCCTGCGCTCCAAGCCTCCTGGCCTGCCTTTTACTCTGCGCATGCGTAGCTCTTCCACACACCTCCTTCCTCCACCCCACCCCCCACCCTTCAGCTGGACTCCTTGCTTTTGCCACACTCTGCAATTGGGGTTCGGGGTCCAAACGCACATTAAGGGATACACCACCAGCAGCCACGGAAAATGGCTCAGCCCCCCCACACCTCCGACCCGGGACTGGCCTTGCCTCACATCTATCCCTTACAAAAAGCCCAGGTTCAGTGGAGGCAAAACAAAAAACAAAAACCTATTTGGTATTGACCTACAATGCCCAAAGGAGTCCCAGTGTTCCCCTTCGCCTTCCAAAGGGGGAGACCTGTCTAAAGAAGCTTCGCCAAAAACAAAGAAAAAACCCGCAAATCACATGGCCCGCAATCGCCAAAGCAGTCCCCAAAGGGGAGACTGTGGTAGGTCACCAGAGGAGCTATTCAGCTGCTGCTGCTGCTCCTCTTGACAGACAACTCCCTCCCAATTAGGCAATTTAATACTAAGAAATGCCTGGCATAACCTGGAATATGCTTTAAAGAAGTTTCTAATACATTCAAATTTTAAATATGTGCGAATTATAAAAAATTTCTTAAGCAGGACACAAGAGCAGCAAAAATAAAAAAATTGGCTGAGATTATTTCAACCACCTGGATGCAGTTCAGAAACTTTTTATGAGGCATATTAATGTGACTTCATCCAGAAAGCAAATTATTGATAATTAGTATAGCTTCAATTATAAAAATCAGACACTCTCAGCAGAGTGGACACATGGTTGGAAGGAGTCAATCTGTTAACCAACCAGGAGTTAATTATCAAGGTTATGGAGCAATTTGATAGCCAGTAACATGATTTATTGGTGATTTAAAATGGGCAATACTGCCACTCACTCAAACAACAGATATTGAAGCTGATCATAATATTAATTTAAAACCTATGATAATAATGCAAATTCAAATGCTACCTGCTCAATGTGACCTATTTTTACAGTGAAATTTTATAACAGTTTATGAATGAAACTAATAACTCTAGTCACAGTATTGAAATCTTTTTGGTTATGTATTTAACTATTATAGGTTAACTATAACACCTATGCAACTGCCTGATAAAGCTGCGCATACTTTTACAACCTCAGACAGTGCTATAATGTTAATGATTACACAAGATAAATTTTTGCATAGAGCAAAAAATTGTGTGCAAATAGACAAATGCTTAAGATCACAGCACAAGTTGGTAAAATCATACGTGATTTAAGGTATGATGTTTTTATGATTATGTTGTGTGGAAAAGCAAAGATTAAGCATCTATGTATGCGGTCTTGCAAAGTCAAGAGTAAAACGTTTCAAAGCCAGTGCAAAATGTTGTGGATTATGTTCACCTCTGAAAAAATATCCACTACATGTTTTGGAACAAAGGATGCATGCTCCTGAGAGCAAAAGTTAAACACTGAAAGGGGATGGGAGATAGTTACTCTCCTGGTTTATGGCATTAAGCTCAAATGAAGAAGTGAGCAAAGTGATTACAGAACTTATAAATAATTGTGCACAGTTGTCTATTCCAAACATCTTGGGATAGCAGTGCTTTTAATAGCAATACATGGGCTGAATTGGATAGCTCATGGCTTATTTGCAAGCTATGGCAAAAAGAGCTCAAAGGAATTGATAAGCCCCAAGGTTCAAAAACTGAAGGTATGTATGTTCAGTTATTTTCTAACTTTATAAGAGCCAATGAGGCTTTCATTTGGGGTCGAGATTTTCTGTTTATTTCCTCAGATACAAGAAGTCAATGGAGGATGACCCGGATCATCGGAGGATGATCCGATGGCAAGAAAATCTGACCAGAAAAAGGACAGACTGCAGAGGTGTCTGGCACAGGACACCTGGAAAAACTGCAAATGAGCTGGAAAGACCATCACTGCCCTATAGGCATATCTAACACACTATCCACGCACATGTCATTGTATAAAAAACAATTTACCTACAGAAGTATTTCGTTAAGTCCCTGACAGATAGTCTGTGCTACAGATATCTGGGTATTTGTTATAAGATCAAACGTTATCACATACCTGGAAATTTCAAATGGTATTGGCATAACAGGTAACTTAAAATTACTTTTGTGGAATTGTTCCACGTTACCCAATATGATCAAATATCAAATGGTACAATTGGGAAGGTTATGACAGTAAAATAAATACTGTCCAATTGCACTACAAATTGTTACTATCATCCAAAATGGATATATGATTATTGTCGTCAAGGGTACATTATATTGGCAAACAACAGCATGTCTTTCTTCGTATCAGACTTATCTAACAGTCAATTTTGTTCAGCTGTGGCATTTCAACTTTCATAAGAAAGAAGGTTGGAAATGGTATCACTAACCATCTATCTCTTCTACACTCTAAAACGAACATAAGTTACAACTATGCAATAACAGTTTGAATGTCATGCTAAAGATTACATTGTAGGATATATCTGAATTGGGTTGAATATTACCAAGAAATTAAGACTGTGAGGGACCCAAGGGGATGATAACGTTGGGTCGAGGTCTTGTCTGTATGTTGACAGATAGTGGAAACATCTGATCACCCACAGAACACATAATGCCAGCCAACGGAAGACCCAATTTTTCAAACATTGCCAATGTTATATTCTTGGTTATATTCAATTCTTCTTTTATACAGAAGTAGAGACTTAAAGAAGGCTGATATAAGAAATATGCAGCGAGAATTTGCCGTGTCACTTCATTATCTTCATTCTTGTTATTTCAACAACAAATCAGAATGTAATGTTTATGGGAATATTGGTACTTGTTAAGAATTTGCACTAATTGTTGCATTTATAGTTGTGTAAAAGTTTTACAATGTCAATCTTGGTCAACATAGATTAGGGAAATAGAAATCATTTTTGAATGTAAATTCTGACATGACACATTGGCTCAGCTACAGCTATGCCACATGAAAGGTGAGCCATTAGTTTAAAATTTTGCATTCAATTCATGGTCATTTTCCATGATCATTTTTTCAGATTATTTTTCCCTTATATTTTCTTTGAAATACTAGAAGTACATTGTAAGTACTACTAATGCTCTGATCCTGATATATGAATCGGGAATTTTATTTTTGTACATACCCATAAGGCTTATATAAGAAATATGCAGGCAAAAGTTGCCGTGTCACTTCATTAGCATCATTCTTGTTATTTCAAAAACAAATCAAAATGTAATGTTTATGGGAATATTGACACTTGAATTGATGTTTGCATTAATGTTTGAAAAATGTAAAAGATGCTAATCTATTTGGTATGCTATTCAAAAACAAAGGGGCGGGGGAGAAAGAGAGAAAGCATTTTAAGAATATCTTTATACCATTCTCATTTCAATTGAGCAATTTGGATTTGATGCTCTTTTACTTTATTTTCTCTGAATATTTTGATTATCCTATGTTGTTTTTCTTTTCATACATTTTGAAGTAAGATTATTTTCTTATTACTTTTTATCATTATTTTTAACCTATTATGAGACGTTTATCTTTGATTACTAAGTATGAAGATCATTTTCATCATTATCAAATTATTAATAAGTTGAGAGTAAAATCTTCATTGTTGTTGACAATGACACTTACTTTTTACATCCAAAGTTCTTGCAATATGTTTTGGATGTCTATTTTGAATCACTTGAAGTATCATTTGATGATGCTACATGATTTTCATATTTTTGAGTCAGAATTTTTTTTATATTTTTATATCACTCGCCCTTCATCTTATTTTTTTAACACAAAAAGGGGGATATGTAGCATTCCAAGCATATTCACATCTAAGAAATATAACTGATATATGGATATTGTGTCTTCAGACACAAGGTTTGAACTCTGACATTTGTGGGTGGACTCTTGACCTAGCCATGCAAACTCATTAACATTTGGTGCAGACTCGAATTCCTTGGTAAAAGGGCCTGTTGAGGTCAACACACCCAAAAGGTGTCATCATTACCTTCCCATCAAATCTGAATTATCTATGCTTTCTTACCTGGTCATTGATCCTGGCTATCCCCAAGAATGCCTGGGGTAAAGGCGTGATTCCCTCTCTTGTTCCAGGGATCTTAAAGCTTCACTAGTGTCTCTTTACTAAGGCTTCTCTTGCCCACGTGCTTTCTATCTCGGAATCCGTACTTCCACCTGTCTGCAAGCTTCTCATATTTTCCTTTAATTCTTTGACCAAGGAAAATGCCATAGGGGATCCCGCCTGCCCTATCTATTCCTTTGACTTGTCTCTGTCTGTCATTCTTCACCCATATTCTCAGACTCCTTGCTCCTTCTTCTCCAGTCCCAACCCACAAAGGAAAAATCCCTTTTTGTGACCACCACTACCAGGTTACAGACACCCTCATTCACAGGTCGCCCTGGCACCAACCCTGCAACCATATGTCTATGTGGCAGGCATCTTGGATTATATATCCCGAAGACTATGCACAATCAGAACCAGGGAAAGACAAGGATTCCCTCTCATCTCGAGATAAAGACTTTTTCTTTAACTATTGAAGATCTGGCAACTTCTTGTAATCCTGGCTATACGTGGGTAATATGATATGTCCATGCAGCTGTCCTATGATTACTGTCACATTAATTCAGGATCACTAAGGAGTGAAGATCATTTTCTTATTATTTTATATTATTACTTGCGATCTTTGATGATGAAAATTGTTACGCTTGACTTTGCTAAATGGAAATGAAGATCATACTTATCATTTTTACAGCATTATGGCTAAGTGACGTTTCATTTTGATATTTGATTGTGAATTCATTTTTGATTCTTTATCTGACTACGCTCACTAGTATTCCTGTTTGTTGACTAAGTTTAAAATTTTGTTGTAAAAGTTTACCCTCTTATTTTATTTCTGTAAAAAAAAAAGGGGGGGGGATATGCAACCTACCAGGCATGGGGGTATGGTTGATGTATTAAGTACTTGATCAGATCCATTCATGATCAATGTATCAGCAGTTCTAAAGGCAAGAGAATTCCTGGGCCTCAGCCACAAAGGTCTAGCCCTCACCTTGTCAAACCTCATTCCTCTGAAAAGCTCATGTCAGGAGAATCCCCACCTACTCCGACCTTGTCATTGTCTATCCAACCAAAGGTAAGAACTACATGCTATGTCACGTATTCATTGATCACCTCTCAATCCACAATAAAGGCTGGGGTGAGGCGCACTGCTTTTTCTCTTGTTTCCTGCAACCTAGGAGTTCTCCCTGCTGTCTCTATTTATCTGTCCTAGCTGCACTCTTGGCCACATGCTTTCTATGTTGGAACTCTTACTTCCGCTTGGTCTCTTATGTCTCAGATTTTCCTTTCATTATTTTTCTAAGGAAAATAGTATCAGGGGCCATCGCCGCTGCCCATTTCAATTCACTTCTCTGTGTCTCTTGATTTATCACCCATTTTCTCTGACTCCTTTCTCCTTCTCGAGCCCACACCCACTAAGGAAATAGATTATGTAGCAGCCACAGGTTGGGCTCTTATCCCAGGTTTCACAAAGATATATCATCTCACTTTTCACTGACCTAATCTGGGTCACCATGACCATACGTGAAACATATGGGTATCGAAGGCTAAGATTCACGTGTCTTCCCTTTTGGCACCTGGGTTTCAGGACCCCAGCCCCAGGAGTTCCTGTTCACTCTCCCCCCCACCCCAGGAATTCCTCTCCACTCCCCCTACCTTAAAGTGTATAAAAAGCCTGCTAATCACAGCCTTAGAGAAAGCACTTTAGGTGCTCAGCACCAAGCTATATTTTGCTCAATAAAGTACCTCTTGTGTGTTGCATTACCGTGTGTGTGTGTGTGTGTGTGTGTGTGTGTGTGTGTGTATGTGTGTATGTGTGTCCTCCATGGAATACGAGCCAGAACCGGACATAACACCTTCAACCCAAAAGGCAGGAGTCCTAGACATGGAACAGAAGAGCTGCCTTAAAGCTACTGCTGCTGCTGCTGCTCTTTATGCTATAGCTGACGGCTCTGTGGCATCACATTCTGAGGGAGAGCCAAGAACACAAGGTACACAAACCCAAGAGTGACCAGGCTACCCTACAGGTTCCAGCCATCTCTCTATATAGGCAGGCACTGATGCCAGCCTATATAGGAAACTGATCAATTTAAGTCATCAGTGGTTGTTCATGTTCAAAGTAATTCAGGCCCTCCTATGGCTGCTAGCTTGGCAGCACCATCTGCTCAGTCATTTCCCCTGGAGACAGGGTCAGTGCCACCTCAATGGGCAGAGCAATGAACTAGAGTGAGGGCTTCAGGCAGCTGGAGAGCAGAAAGAACTTCCTTAATCATTTCTGCATCAGCTATGGAAGGAGAATACTGAGAGGACAGGGTGGGAGGCAGGTGTGTGACTGCTCCAAGGCAAAGTGGGCCACTCATGGCCAAGGTCCACTCATATGTAGGCCTATGACATAAGCATGTGTACGAGGCTTGGGGTCAAAGAGGAGACTTGCACATAGCTGTAAAAGCTTATTCCAAACCCATTAAAAAAAAAAAAAAACCTTCCTCGGATGCCATACCAATATGTGGCCTAAAGAGGGAGACCAAGAGGCGAAGGGAGGTGGGGGGAGGGGGAGCTGAGCACCTGAGGAAGTTGGGGACCTGGGAGAGGGGATACTGAAGGAGGGGACTTTCTGGTGGGTGTCCCCACAGAGAGGAGGGGCAGTGTGGGAGGCGGGCAATTGAGAGGGAGGGGGCAGCTTTCAGGGGCAGGAGGGGCAGGCCTGACTAGGGAGCTGACCAGTACATGCAGCAGGCGGGACTAATGAAGAACCCAGAGGAAGACACAGGGGGCGGGTCCGCAGCAGCGGCAGCCACTCCCAAAGCCTCCTCCCCTCAGCTGGGGTGCCGCATGTGACCAATGCTGCTCCCCTACCTCACACCTTCCACACGCAACTTCCCGTCCTTTGCCATGGCCGACCTTAATGCTAGGCACAGCGACACAGGGAGGCTCTGACAGAAAAGGCGGGAACTTTCCGCTCCCCTCCCCCTCCACCACGTGCCACCTGCCTGCCCCTGTGCGCCTGCGCTCCAAGCCTCCTGGCCTGCCTTTTACTCTGCGCATGCGTAGCTCTTCCACACACCTCCTTCCTCCACCCCACCCCCCACCCTTCAGCTGGACTCCTTGCTTTTGCCACACTCTGCAATTGGGGTTCGGGCTCCAAACGCACATTAAGGGATACACCACCAGCAGCCACGGAAAATGGCTCAGCCCCCCCACACCTCCGACCCGGGACTGGCCTTGCCTCACATCTATCCCTTACAAAAAGCCCAGGTTCAGTGGAGGCAAAACAAAAAACAAAAACCTATTTGGTATTGACCTACAATGCCCAAAGGAGTCCCAGTGTTCCCCTTCGCCTTCCAAAGGGGGAGACCTGTCTAAAGAAGCTTCGCCAAAAACAAAGAAAAAACCCGCAAATCACATGGCCCGCAATCGCCAAAGCAGTCCCCAAAGGGGAGACTGTGGTAGGTCACCAGAGGAGCTATTCAGCTGCTGCTGCTGCTCCTCTTGACAGACAACTCCCTCCCAATTAGGCAATTTAATACTAAGAAATGCCTGGCATAACCTGGAATATGCTTTAAAGAAGTTTCTAATACATTCAAATTTTAAATATGTGCGAATTATAAAAAATTTCTTAAGCAGGACACAAGAGCAGCAAAAATAAAAAATTGGCTGAGATTATTTCAACCACCTGGATGCAGTTCAGAAACTTTTTATGAGGCATATTAATGTGACTTCATCCAGAAAGCAAATTATTGATAATTAGTATAGCTTCAATTATAAAAATCAGACACTCTCAGCAGAGTGGACACATGGTTGGAAGGAGTCAATCTGTTAACCAACCAGGAGTTAATTATCAAGGTTATGGAGCAATTTGATAGCCAGTAACATGATTTATTGGTGATTTAAAATGGGCAATACTGCCACTCACTCAAACAACAGATATTGAAGCTGATCATAATATTAATTTAAAACCTATGATAATAATGCAAATTCAAATGCTACCTGCTCAATGTGACCTATTTTTACAGTGAAATTTTATAACAGTTTATGAATGAAACTAATAACTCTAGTCACAGTATTGAAATCTTTTTGGTTATGTATTTAACTATTATAGGTTAACTATAACACCTATGCAACTGCCTGATAAAGCTGCGCATACTTTTACAACCTCAGACAGTGCTATAATGTTAATGATTACACAAGATAAATTTTTGCATAGAGCAAAAAATTGTGTGCAAATAGACAAATGCTTAAGATCACAGCACAAGTTGGTAAAATCATACGTGATTTAAGGTATGATGTTTTTATGATTATGTTGTGTGGAAAAGCAAAGATTAAGCATCTATGTATGCGGTCTTGCAAAGTCAAGAGTAAAACGTTTCAAAGCCAGTGCAAAATGTTGTGGATTATGTTCACCTCTGAAAAAATATCCACTACATGTTTTGGAACAAAGGATGCATGCTCCTGAGAGCAAAAGTTAAACACTGAAAGGGGATGGGAGATAGTTACTCTCCTGGTTTATGGCATTAAGCTCAAATGAAGAAGTGAGCAAAGTGATTACAGAACTTATAAATAATTGTGCACAGTTGTCTATTCCAAACATCTTGGGATAGCAGTGCTTTTAATAGCAATACATGGGCTGAATTGGATAGCTCATGGCTTATTTGCAAGCTATGGCAAAAAGAGCTCAAAGGAATTGATAAGCCCCAAGGTTCAAAAACTGAAGGTATGTATGTTCAGTTATTTTCTAACTTTATAAGAGCCAATGAGGCTTTCATTTGGGGTCGAGATTTTCTGTTTATTTCCTCAGATACAAGAAGTCAATGGAGGATGACCCGGATCATCGGAGGATGATCCGATGGCAAGAAAATCTGACCAGAAAAAGGACAGACTGCAGAGGTGTCTGGCACAGGACACCTGGAAAAACAGCAAATGAGCTGGAAAGACCATCACTGCCCTATAGGCATATCTAACACACTATCCACGCACATGTCATTGTATAAAAAACAATTTACCTACAGAAGTATTTCGTTAAGTCCCTGACAGATAGTCTGTGCTACAGATATCTGGGTATTTGTTATAAGATCAAACGTTATCACATACCTGGAAATTTCAAATGGTATTGGCATAACAGGTAACTTAAAATTACTTTTGTGGAATTGTTCCACGTTACCCAATATGATCAAATATCAAATGGTACAATTGGGAAGGTTATGACAGTAAAATAAATACTGTCCAATTGCACTACAAATTGTTACTATCATCCAAAATGGATATATGATTATTGTCGTCAAGGGTACATTATATTGGCAAACAACAGCATGTCTTTCTTCGTATCAGACTTATCTAACAGTCAATTTTGTTCAGCTGTGGCATTTCAACTTTCATAAGAAAGAAGGTTGGAAATGGTATCACTAACCATCTATCTCTTCTACACTCTAAAACGAACATAAGTTACAACTATGCAATAACAGTTTGAATGTCATGCTAAAGATTACATTGTAGGATATATCTGAATTGGGTTGAATATTACCAAGAAATTAAGACTGTGAGGGACCCAAGGGGATGATAACGTTGGGTCGAGGTCTTGTCTGTATGTTGACAGATAGTGGAAACATCTGATCACCCACAGAACACATAATGCCAGCCAACGGAAGACCCAATTTTTCAAACATTGCCAATGTTATATTCTTGGTTATATTCAATTCTTCTTTTATACAGAAGTAGAGACTTAAAGAAGGCTGATATAAGAAATATGCAGCGAGAATTTGCCGTGTCACTTCATTATCTTCATTCTTGTTATTTCAACAACAAATCAGAATGTAATGTTTATGGGAATATTGGTACTTGTTAAGAATTTGCACTAATTGTTGCATTTATAGTTGTGTAAAAGTTTTACAATGTCAATCTTGGTCAACATAGATTAGGGAAATAGAAATCATTTTTGAATGTAAATTCTGACATGACACATTGGCTCAGCTACAGCTATGCCACATGAAAGGTGAGCCATTAGTTTAAAATTTTGCATTCAATTCATGGTCATTTTCCATGATCATTTTTTCAGATTATTTTTCCCTTATATTTTCTTTGAAATACTAGAAGTACATTGTAAGTACTACTAATGCTCTGATCCTGATATATGAATCGGGAATTTTATTTTTGTACATACCCATAAGGCTTATATAAGAAATATGCAGGCAAAAGTTGCCGTGTCACTTCATTAGCATCATTCTTGTTATTTCAAAAACAAATCAAAATGTAATGTTTATGGGAATATTGACACTTGAATTGATGTTTGCATTAATGTTTGAAAAATGTAAAAGATGCTAATCTATTTGGTATGCTATTCAAAAACAAAGGGGCGGGGGAGAAAGAGAGAAAGCATTTTAAGAATATCTTTATACCATTCTCATTTCAATTGAGCAATTTGGATTTGATGCTCTTTTACTTTATTTTCTCTGAATATTTTGATTATCCTATGTTGTTTTTCTTTTCATACATTTTGAAGTAAGATTATTTTCTTATTACTTTTTATCATTATTTTTAACCTATTATGAGACGTTTATCTTTGATTACTAAGTATGAAGATCATTTTCATCATTATCAAATTATTAATAAGTTGAGAGTAAAATCTTCATTGTTGTTGACAATGACACTTACTTTTTACATCCAAAGTTCTTGCAATATGTTTTGGATGTCTATTTTGAATCACTTGAAGTATCATTTGATGATGCTACATGATTTTCATATTTTTGAGTCAGAATTTTTTTTATATTTTTATATCACTCGCCCTTCATCTTATTTTTTTAACACAAAAAGGGGGATATGTAGCATTCCAAGCATATTCACATCTAAGAAATATAACTGATATATGGATATTGTGTCTTCAGACACAAGGTTTGAACTCTGACATTTGTGGGTGGACTCTTGACCTAGCCATGCAAACTCATTAACATTTGGTGCAGACTCGAATTCCTTGGTAAAAGGGCCTGTTGAGGTCAACACACCCAAAAGGTGTCATCATTACCTTCCCATCAAATCTGAATTATCTATGCTTTCTTACCTGGTCATTGATCCTGGCTATCCCCAAGAATGCCTGGGGTAAAGGCGTGATTCCCTCTCTTGTTCCAGGGATCTTAAAGCTTCACTAGTGTCTCTTTACTAAGGCTTCTCTTGCCCACGTGCTTTCTATCTCGGAATCCGTACTTCCACCTGTCTGCAAGCTTCTCATATTTTCCTTTAATTCTTTGACCAAGGAAAATGCCATAGGGGATCCCGCCTGCCCTATCTATTCCTTTGACTTGTCTCTGTCTGTCATTCTTCACCCATATTCTCAGACTCCTTGCTCCTTCTTCTCCAGTCCCAACCCACAAAGGAAAAATCCCTTTTTGTGACCACCACTACCAGGTTACAGACACCCTCATTCACAGGTCGCCCTGGCACCAACCCTGCAACCATATGTCTATGTGGCAGGCATCTTGGATTATATATCCCGAAGACTATGCACAATCAGAACCAGGGAAAGACAAGGATTCCCTCTCATCTCGAGATAAAGACTTTTTCTTTAACTATTGAAGATCTGGCAACTTCTTGTAATCCTGGCTATACGTGGGTAATATGATATGTCCATGCAGCTGTCCTATGATTACTGTCACATTAATTCAGGATCACTAAGGAGTGAAGATCATTTTCTTATTATTTTATATTATTACTTGCGATCTTTGATGATGAAAATTGTTACGCTTGACTTTGCTAAATGGAAATGAAGATCATACTTATCATTTTTACAGCATTATGGCTAAGTGACGTTTCATTTTGATATTTGATTGTGAATTCATTTTTGATTCTTTATCTGACTACGCTCACTAGTATTCCTGTTTGTTGACTAAGTTTAAAATTTTGTTGTAAAAGGTTACCCTCTTATTTTATTTCTGTAAAAAAAAAAGGGGGGGGGGATATGCAACCTACCAGGCATGGGGGTATGGTTGATGTATTAAGTACTTGATCAGATCCATTCATGATCAATGTATCAGCAGTTCTAAAGGCAAGAGAATTCCTGGGCCTCAGCCACAAAGGTCTAGCCCTCACCTTGTCAAACCTCATTCCTCTGAAAAGCTCATGTCAGGAGAATCCCCACCTACTCCGACCTTGTCATTGTCTATCCAACCAAAGGTAAGAACTACATGCTATGTCACGTATTCATTGATCACCTCTCAATCCACAATAAAGGCTGGGGTGAGGCGCACTGCTTTTTCTCTTGTTTCCTGCAACCTAGGAGTTCTCCCTGCTGTCTCTATTTATCTGTCCTAGCTGCACTCTTGGCCACATGCTTTCTATGTTGGAACTCTTACTTCCGCTTGGTCTCTTATGTCTCAGATTTTCCTTTCATTATTTTTCTAAGGAAAATAGTATCAGGGGCCATCGCCGCTGCCCATTTCAATTCACTTCTCTGTGTCTCTTGATTTATCACCCATTTTCTCTGACTCCTTTCTCCTTCTCGAGCCCACACCCACTAAGGAAATAGATTATGTAGCAGCCACAGGTTGGGCTCTTATCCCAGGTTTCACAAAGATATATCATCTCACTTTTCACTGACCTAATCTGGGTCACCATGACCATACGTGAAACATATGGGTATCGAAGGCTAAGATTCACGTGTCTTCCCTTTTGGCACCTGGGTTTCAGGACCCCAGCCCCAGGAGTTCCTGTTCACTCTCCCCCCCACCCCAGGAATTCCTCTCCACTCCCCCTACCTTAAAGTGTATAAAAAGCCTGCTAATCACAGCCTTAGAGAAAGCACTTTAGGTGCTCAGCACCAAGCTATATTTTGCTCAATAAAGTACCTCTTGTGTGTTGCATTACCGTGTGTGTGTGTGTGTGTGTATGTGTGTATGTGTGTCCTCCATGGAATACGAGCCAGAACCGGACATAACACCTTCAACCCAAAAGGCAGGAGTCCTAGACATGGAACAGAAGAGCTGCCTTAAAGCTACTGCTGCTGCTGCTGCTCTTTATGCTATAGCTGACGGCTCTGTGGCATCACATTCTGAGGGAGAGCCAAGAACACAAGGTACACAAACCCAAGAGTGACCAGGCTACCCTACAGGTTCCAGCCATCTCTCTATATAGGCAGGCACTGATGCCAGCCTATATAGGAAACTGATCAATTTAAGTCATCAGTGGTTGTTCATGTTCAAAGTAATTCAGGCCCTCCTATGGCTGCTAGCTTGGCAGCACCATCTGCTCAGTCATTTCCCCTGGAGACAGGGTCAGTGCCACCTCAATGGGCAGAGCAATGAACTAGAGTGAGGGCTTCAGGCAGCTGGAGAGCAGAAAGAACTTCCTTAATCATTTCTGCATCAGCTATGGAAGGAGAATACTGAGAGGACAGGGTGGGAGGCAGGTGTGTGACTGCTCCAAGGCAAAGTGGGCCACTCATGGCCAAGGTCCACTCATATGTAGGCCTATGACATAAGCATGTGTACGAGGCTTGGGGTCAAAGAGGAGACTTGCACATAGCTGTAAAAGCTTATTCCAAACCCATTAAAAAAAAAAAAAAACCCTCCTCGGATGCCATACCAATATGTGGCCTAAAGAGGGAGACCAAGAGGCGAAGGGAGGTGGGGGGAGGGGGAGCTGAGCACCTGAGGAAGTTGGGGACCTGGGAGAGGGGATACTGAAGGAGGGGACTTTCTGGTGGGTGTCCCCACAGAGAGGAGGGGCAGTGTGGGAGGCGGGCAATTGAGAGGGAGGGGGCAGCTTTCAGGGGCAGGAGGGGCAGGCCTGACTAGGGAGCTGACCAGTACATGCAGCAGGCGGGACTAATGAAGAACCCAGAGGAAGACACAGGGGGCGGGTCCGCAGCAGCGGCAGCCACTCCCAAAGCCTCCTCCCCTCAGCTGGGGTGCCGCATGTGACCAATGCTGCTCCCCTACCTCACACCTTCCACACGCAACTTCCCGTCCTTTGCCATGGCCGACCTTAATGCTAGGCACAGCGACACAGGGAGGCTCTGACAGAAAAGGCGGGAACTTTCCGCTCCCCTCCCCCTCCACCACGTGCCACCTGCCTGCCCCTGTGCGCCTGCGCTCCAAGCCTCCTGGCCTGCCTTTTACTCTGCGCATGCGTAGCTCTTCCACACACCTCCTTCCTCCACCCCACCCCCCACCCTTCAGCTGGACTCCTTGCTTTTGCCACACTCTGCAATTGGGGTTCGGGCTCCAAACGCACATTAAGGGATACACCACCAGCAGCCACGGAAAATGGCTCAGCCCCCCCACACCTCCGACCCGGGACTGGCCTTGCCTCACATCTATCCCTTACAAAAAGCCCAGGTTCAGTGGAGGCAAAACAAAAAACAAAAACCTATTTGGTATTGACCTACAATGCCCAAAGGAGTCCCAGTGTTCCCCTTCGCCTTCCAAAGGGGGAGACCTGTCTAAAGAAGCTTCGCCAAAAACAAAGAAAAAACCCGCAAATCACATGGCCCGCAATCGCCAAAGCAGTCCCCAAAGGGGAGACTGTGGTAGGTCACCAGAGGAGCTATTCAGCTGCTGCTGCTGCTCCTCTTGACAGACAACTCCCTCCCAATTAGGCAATTTAATACTAAGAAATGCCTGGCATAACCTGGAATATGCTTTAAAGAAGTTTCTAATACATTCAAATTTTAAATATGTGCGAATTATAAAAAATTTCTTAAGCAGGACACAAGAGCAGCAAAAATAAAAAATTGGCTGAGATTATTTCAACCACCTGGATGCAGTTCAGAAACTTTTTATGAGGCATATTAATGTGACTTCATCCAGAAAGCAAATTATTGATAATTAGTATAGCTTCAATTATAAAAATCAGACACTCTCAGCAGAGTGGACACATGGTTGGAAGGAGTCAATCTGTTAACCAACCAGGAGTTAATTATCAAGGTTATGGAGCAATTTGATAGCCAGTAACATGATTTATTGGTGATTTAAAATGGGCAATACTGCCACTCACTCAAACAACAGATATTGAAGCTGATCATAATATTAATTTAAAACCTATGATAATAATGCAAATTCAAATGCTACCTGCTCAATGTGACCTATTTTTACAGTGAAATTTTATAACAGTTTATGAATGAAACTAATAACTCTAGTCACAGTATTGAAATCTTTTTGGTTATGTATTTAACTATTATAGGTTAACTATAACACCTATGCAACTGCCTGATAAAGCTGCGCATACTTTTACAACCTCAGACAGTGCTATAATGTTAATGATTACACAAGATAAATTTTTGCATAGAGCAAAAAATTGTGTGCAAATAGACAAATGCTTAAGATCACAGCACAAGTTGGTAAAATCATACGTGATTTAAGGTATGATGTTTTTATGATTATGTTGTGTGGAAAAGCAAAGATTAAGCATCTATGTATGCGGTCTTGCAAAGTCAAGAGTAAAACGTTTCAAAGCCAGTGCAAAATGTTGTGGATTATGTTCACCTCTGAAAAAATATCCACTACATGTTTTGGAACAAAGGATGCATGCTCCTGAGAGCAAAAGTTAAACACTGAAAGGGGATGGGAGATAGTTACTCTCCTGGTTTATGGCATTAAGCTCAAATGAAGAAGTGAGCAAAGTGATTACAGAACTTATAAATAATTGTGCACAGTTGTCTATTCCAAACATCTTGGGATAGCAGTGCTTTTAATAGCAATACATGGGCTGAATTGGATAGCTCATGGCTTATTTGCAAGCTATGGCAAAAAGAGCTCAAAGGAATTGATAAGCCCCAAGGTTCAAAAACTGAAGGTATGTATGTTCAGTTATTTTCTAACTTTATAAGAGCCAATGAGGCTTTCATTTGGGGTCGAGATTTTCTGTTTATTTCCTCAGATACAAGAAGTCAATGGAGGATGACCCGGATCATCGGAGGATGATCCGATGGCAAGAAAATCTGACCAGAAAAAGGACAGACTGCAGAGGTGTCTGGCACAGGACACCTGGAAAAACAGCAAATGAGCTGGAAAGACCATCACTGCCCTATAGGCATATCTAACACACTATCCACGCACATGTCATTGTATAAAAAACAATTTACCTACAGAAGTATTTCGTTAAGTCCCTGACAGATAGTCTGTGCTACAGATATCTGGGTATTTGTTATAAGATCAAACGTTATCACATACCTGGAAATTTCAAATGGTATTGGCATAACAGGTAACTTAAAATTACTTTTGTGGAATTGTTCCACGTTACCCAATATGATCAAATATCAAATGGTACAATTGGGAAGGTTATGACAGTAAAATAAATACTGTCCAATTGCACTACAAATTGTTACTATCATCCAAAATGGATATATGATTATTGTCGTCAAGGGTACATTATATTGGCAAACAACAGCATGTCTTTCTTCGTATCAGACTTATCTAACAGTCAATTTTGTTCAGCTGTGGCATTTCAACTTTCATAAGAAAGAAGGTTGGAAATGGTATCACTAACCATCTATCTCTTCTACACTCTAAAACGAACATAAGTTACAACTATGCAATAACAGTTTGAATGTCATGCTAAAGATTACATTGTAGGATATATCTGAATTGGGTTGAATATTACCAAGAAATTAAGACTGTGAGGGACCCAAGGGGATGATAACGTTGGGTCGAGGTCTTGTCTGTATGTTGACAGATAGTGGAAACATCTGATCACCCACAGAACACATAATGCCAGCCAACGGAAGACCCAATTTTTCAAACATTGCCAATGTTATATTCTTGGTTATATTCAATTCTTCTTTTATACAGAAGTAGAGACTTAAAGAAGGCTGATATAAGAAATATGCAGCGAGAATTTGCCGTGTCACTTCATTATCTTCATTCTTGTTATTTCAACAACAAATCAGAATGTAATGTTTATGGGAATATTGGTACTTGTTAAGAATTTGCACTAATTGTTGCATTTATAGTTGTGTAAAAGTTTTACAATGTCAATCTTGGTCAACATAGATTAGGGAAATAGAAATCATTTTTGAATGTAAATTCTGACATGACACATTGGCTCAGCTACAGCTATGCCACATGAAAGGTGAGCCATTAGTTTAAAATTTTGCATTCAATTCATGGTCATTTTCCATGATCATTTTTTCAGATTATTTTTCCCTTATATTTTCTTTGAAATACTAGAAGTACATTGTAAGTACTACTAATGCTCTGATCCTGATATATGAATCGGGAATTTTATTTTTGTACATACCCATAAGGCTTATATAAGAAATATGCAGGCAAAAGTTGCCGTGTCACTTCATTAGCATCATTCTTGTTATTTCAAAAACAAATCAAAATGTAATGTTTATGGGAATATTGACACTTGAATTGATGTTTGCATTAATGTTTGAAAAATGTAAAAGATGCTAATCTATTTGGTATGCTATTCAAAAACAAAGGGGCGGGGGAGAAAGAGAGAAAGCATTTTAAGAATATCTTTATACCATTCTCATTTCAATTGAGCAATTTGGATTTGATGCTCTTTTACTTTATTTTCTCTGAATATTTTGATTATCCTATGTTGTTTTTCTTTTCATACATTTTGAAGTAAGATTATTTTCTTATTACTTTTTATCATTATTTTTAACCTATTATGAGACGTTTATCTTTGATTACTAAGTATGAAGATCATTTTCATCATTATCAAATTATTAATAAGTTGAGAGTAAAATCTTCATTGTTGTTGACAATGACACTTACTTTTTACATCCAAAGTTCTTGCAATATGTTTTGGATGTCTATTTTGAATCACTTGAAGTATCATTTGATGATGCTACATGATTTTCATATTTTTGAGTCAGAATTTTTTTTATATTTTTATATCACTCGCCCTTCATCTTATTTTTTTAACACAAAAAGGGGGATATGTAGCATTCCAAGCATATTCACATCTAAGAAATATAACTGATATATGGATATTGTGTCTTCAGACACAAGGTTTGAACTCTGACATTTGTGGGTGGACTCTTGACCTAGCCATGCAAACTCATTAACATTTGGTGCAGACTCGAATTCCTTGGTAAAAGGGCCTGTTGAGGTCAACACACCCAAAAGGTGTCATCATTACCTTCCCATCAAATCTGAATTATCTATGCTTTCTTACCTGGTCATTGATCCTGGCTATCCCCAAGAATGCCTGGGGTAAAGGCGTGATTCCCTCTCTTGTTCCAGGGATCTTAAAGCTTCACTAGTGTCTCTTTACTAAGGCTTCTCTTGCCCACGTGCTTTCTATCTCGGAATCCGTACTTCCACCTGTCTGCAAGCTTCTCATATTTTCCTTTAATTCTTTGACCAAGGAAAATGCCATAGGGGATCCCGCCTGCCCTATCTATTCCTTTGACTTGTCTCTGTCTGTCATTCTTCACCCATATTCTCAGACTCCTTGCTCCTTCTTCTCCAGTCCCAACCCACAAAGGAAAAATCCCTTTTTGTGACCACCACTACCAGGTTACAGACACCCTCATTCACAGGTCACCCTGGCACCAACCCTGCAACCATATGTCTATGTGGCAGGCATCTTGGATTATATATCCCGAAGACTATGCACAATCAGAACCAGGGAAAGACAAGGATTCCCTCTCATCTCGAGATAAAGACTTTTTCTTTAACTATTGAAGATCTGGCAACTTCTTGTAATCCTGGCTATACGTGGGTAATATGATATGTCCATGCAGCTGTCCTATGATTACTGTCACATTAATTCAGGATCACTAAGGAGTGAAGATCATTTTCTTATTATTTTATATTATTACTTGCGATCTTTGATGATGAAAATTGTTACGCTTGACTTTGCTAAATGGAAATGAAGATCATACTTATCATTTTTACAGCATTATGGCTAAGTGACGTTTCATTTTGATATTTGATTGTGAATTCATTTTTGATTCTTTATCTGACTACGCTCACTAGTATTCCTGTTTGTTGACTAAGTTTAAAATTTTGTTGTAAAAGGTTACCCTCTTATTTTATTTCTGTAAAAAAAAAAGGGGGGGGGGATATGCAACCTACCAGGCATGGGGGTATGGTTGATGTATTAAGTACTTGATCAGATCCATTCATGATCAATGTATCAGCAGTTCTAAAGGCAAGAGAATTCCTGGGCCTCAGCCACAAAGGTCTAGCCCTCACCTTGTCAAACCTCATTCCTCTGAAAAGCTCATGTCAGGAGAATCCCCACCTACTCCGACCTTGTCATTGTCTATCCAACCAAAGGTAAGAACTACATGCTATGTCACGTATTCATTGATCACCTCTCAATCCACAATAAAGGCTGGGGTGAGGCGCACTGCTTTTTCTCTTGTTTCCTGCAACCTAGGAGTTCTCCCTGCTGTCTCTATTTATCTGTCCTAGCTGCACTCTTGGCCACATGCTTTCTATGTTGGAACTCTTACTTCCGCTTGGTCTCTTATGTCTCAGATTTTCCTTTCATTATTTTTCTAAGGAAAATAGTATCAGGGGCCATCGCCGCTGCCCATTTCAATTCACTTCTCTGTGTCTCTTGATTTATCACCCATTTTCTCTGACTCCTTTCTCCTTCTCGAGCCCACACCCACTAAGGAAATAGATTATGTAGCAGCCACAGGTTGGGCTCTTATCCCAGGTTTCACAAAGATATATCATCTCACTTTTCACTGACCTAATCTGGGTCACCATGACCATACGTGAAACATATGGGTATCGAAGGCTAAGATTCACGTGTCTTCCCTTTTGGCACCTGGGTTTCAGGACCCCAGCCCCAGGAGTTTCTGTTCACTCTCCCCCCCACCCCAGGAATTCCTCTCCACTCCCCCTACCTTAAAGTGTATAAAAAGCCTGCTAATCACAGCCTTAGAGAAAGCACTTTAGGTGCTCAGCACCAAGCTATATTTTGCTCAATAAAGTACCTCTTGTGTGTTGCATTACCGTGTGTGTGTGTGTGTGTGTGTGTGTGTGTGTGTGTGTGTATGTGTGTATGTGTGTCCTCCATGGAATACGAGCCAGAACCGGACATAACACCTTCAACCCAAAAGGCAGGAGTCCTAGACATGGAACAGAAGAGCTGCCTTAAAGCTACTGCTGCTGCTGCTGCTCTTTATGCTATAGCTGACGGCTCTGTGGCATCACATTCTGAGGGAGAGCCAAAAACACAAGGTACACAAACCCAAGAGTGACCAGGCTACCCTACAGGTTCCAGCCATCTCTCTATATAGGCAGGCACTGATGCCAGCCTATATAGGAAACTGATCAATTTAAGTCATCAGTGGTTGTTCATGTTCAAAGTAATTCAGGCCCTCCTATGGCTGCTAGCTTGGCAGCACCATCTGCTCAGTCATTTCCCCTGGAGACAGGGTCAGTGCCACCTCAATGGGCAGAGCAATGAACTAGAGTGAGGGCTTCAGGCAGCTGGAGAGCAGAAAGAACTTCCTTAATCATTTCTGCATCAGCTATGGAAGGAGAATACTGAGAGGACAGGGTGGGAGGCAGGTGTGTGACTGCTCCAAGGCAAAGTGGGCCACTCATGGCCAAGGTCCACTCATATGTAGGCCTATGACATAAGCATGTGTACGAGGCTTGGGGTCAAAGAGGAGACTTGCACATAGCTGTAAAAGCTTATTCCAAACCCATTAAAAAAAAAAAAAAAAAACCCTCCTCGGATGCCATACCAATATGTGGCCTAAAGAGGGAGACCAAGAGGCGAAGGGAGGTGGGGGGAGGGGGAGCTGAGCACCTGAGGAAGTTGGGGACCTGGGAGAGGGGATACTGAAGGAGGGGACTTTCTGGTGGGTGTCCCCACAGAGAGGAGGGGCAGTGTGGGAGGCGGGCAATTGAGAGGGAGGGGGCAGCTTTCAGGGGCAGGAGGGGCAGGCCTGACTAGGGAGCTGACCAGTACATGCAGCAGGCGGGACTAATGAAGAACCCAGAGGAAGACACAGGGGGCGGGTCCGCAGCAGCGGCAGCCACTCCCAAAGCCTCCTCCCCTCAGCTGGGGTGCCGCATGTGACCAATGCTGCTCCCCTACCTCACACCTTCCACACGCAACTTCCCGTCCTTTGCCATGGCCGACCTTAATGCTAGGCACAGCGACACAGGGAGGCTCTGACAGAAAAGGCGGGAACTTTCCGCTCCCCTCCCCCTCCACCACGTGCCACCTGCCTGCCCCTGCGCGCCTGCGCTCCAAGCCTCCTGGCCTGCCTTTTACTCTGCGCATGCGTAGCTCTTCCACACACCTCCTTCCTCCACCCCACCCCCCACCCTTCAGCTGGACTCCTTGCTTTTGCCACACTCTGCAATTGGGGTTCGGGCTCCAAACGCACATTAAGGGATACACCACCAGCAGCCACGGAAAATGGCTCAGCCCCCCCACACCTCCGACCCGGGACTGGCCTTGCCTCACATCTATCCCTTACAAAAAGCCCAGGTTCAGTGGAGGCAAAACAAAAAACAAAAACCTATTTGGTATTGACCTACAATGCCCAAAGGAGTCCCAGTGTTCCCCTTCGCCTTCCAAAGGGGGAGACCTGTCTAAAGAAGCTTCGCCAAAAACAAAGAAAAAACCCGCAAATCACATGGCCCGCAATCGCCAAAGCAGTCCCCAAAGGGGAGACTGTGGTAGGTCACCAGAGGAGCTATTCAGCTGCTGCTGCTGCTCCTCTTGACAGACAACTCCCTCCCAATTAGGCAATTTAATACTAAGAAATGCCTGGCATAACCTGGAATATGCTTTAAAGAAGTTTCTAATACATTCAAATTTTAAATATGTGCGAATTATAAAAAATTTCTTAAGCAGGACACAAGAGCAGCAAAAATAAAAAAATTGGCTGAGATTATTTCAACCACCTGGATGCAGTTCAGAAACTTTTTATGAGGCATATTAATGTGACTTCATCCAGAAAGCAAATTATTGATAATTAGTATAGCTTCAATTATAAAAATCAGACACTCTCAGCAGAGTGGACACATGGTTGGAAGGAGTCAATCTGTTAACCAACCAGGAGTTAATTATCAAGGTTATGGAGCAATTTGATAGCCAGTAACATGATTTATTGGTGATTTAAAATGGGCAATACTGCCACTCACTCAAACAACAGATATTGAAGCTGATCATAATATTAATTTAAAACCTATGATAATAATGCAAATTCAAATGCTACCTGCTCAATGTGACCTATTTTTACAGTGAAATTTTATAACAGTTTATGAATGAAACTAATAACTCTAGTCACAGTATTGAAATCTTTTTGGTTATGTATTTAACTATTATAGGTTAACTATAACACCTATGCAACTGCCTGATAAAGCTGCGCATACTTTTACAACCTCAGACAGTGCTATAATGTTAATGATTACACAAGATAAATTTTTGCATAGAGCAAAAAATTGTGTGCAAATAGACAAATGCTTAAGATCACAGCACAAGTTGGTAAAATCATACGTGATTTAAGGTATGATGTTTTTATGATTATGTTGTGTGGAAAAGCAAAGATTAAGCATCTATGTATGCGGTCTTGCAAAGTCAAGAGTAAAACGTTTCAAAGCCAGTGCAAAATGTTGTGGATTATGTTCACCTCTGAAAAAATATCCACTACATGTTTTGGAACAAAGGATGCATGCTCCTGAGAGCAAAAGTTAAACACTGAAAGGGGATGGGAGATAGTTACTCTCCTGGTTTATGGCATTAAGCTCAAATGAAGAAGTGAGCAAAGTGATTACAGAACTTATAAATAATTGTGCACAGTTGTCTATTCCAAACATCTTGGGATAGCAGTGCTTTTAATAGCAATACATGGGCTGAATTGGATAGCTCATGGCTTATTTGCAAGCTATGGCAAAAAGAGCTCAAAGGAATTGATAAGCCCCAAGGTTCAAAAACTGAAGGTATGTATGTTCAGTTATTTTCTAACTTTATAAGAGCCAATGAGGCTTTCATTTGGGGTCGAGATTTTCTGTTTATTTCCTCAGATACAAGAAGTCAATGGAGGATGACCCGGATCATCGGAGGATGATCCGATGGCAAGAAAATCTGACCAGAAAAAGGACAGACTGCAGAGGTGTCTGGCACAGGACACCTGGAAAAACAGCAAATGAGCTGGAAAGACCATCACTGCCCTATAGGCATATCTAACACACTATCCACGCACATGTCATTGTATAAAAAACAATTTACCTACAGAAGTATTTCGTTAAGTCCCTGACAGATAGTCTGTGCTACAGATATCTGGGTATTTGTTATAAGATCAAACGTTATCACATACCTGGAAATTTCAAATGGTATTGGCATAACAGGTAACTTAAAATTACTTTTGTGGAATTGTTCCACGTTACCCAATATGATCAAATATCAAATGGTACAATTGGGAAGGTTATGACAGTAAAATAAATACTGTCCAATTGCACTACAAATTGTTACTATCATCCAAAATGGATATATGATTATTGTCGTCAAGGGTACATTATATTGGCAAACAACAGCATGTCTTTCTTCGTATCAGACTTATCTAACAGTCAATTTTGTTCAGCTGTGGCATTTCAACTTTCATAAGAAAGAAGGTTGGAAATGGTATCACTAACCATCTATCTCTTCTACACTCTAAAACGAACATAAGTTACAACTATGCAATAACAGTTTGAATGTCATGCTAAAGATTACATTGTAGGATATATCTGAATTGGGTTGAATATTACCAAGAAATTAAGACTGTGAGGGACCCAAGGGGATGATAACGTTGGGTCGAGGTCTTGTCTGTATGTTGACAGATAGTGGAAACATCTGATCACCCACAGAACACATAATGCCAGCCAACGGAAGACCCAATTTTTCAAACATTGCCAATGTTATATTCTTGGTTATATTCAATTCTTCTTTTATACAGAAGTAGAGACTTAAAGAAGGCTGATATAAGAAATATGCAGCGAGAATTTGCCGTGTCACTTCATTATCTTCATTCTTGTTATTTCAACAACAAATCAGAATGTAATGTTTATGGGAATATTGGTACTTGTTAAGAATTTGCACTAATTGTTGCATTTATAGTTGTGTAAAAGTTTTACAATGTCAATCTTGGTCAACATAGATTAGGGAAATAGAAATCATTTTTGAATGTAAATTCTGACATGACACATTGGCTCAGCTACAGCTATGCCACATGAAAGGTGAGCCATTAGTTTAAAATTTTGCATTCAATTCATGGTCATTTTCCATGATCATTTTTTCAGATTATTTTTCCCTTATATTTTCTTTGAAATACTAGAAGTACATTGTAAGTACTACTAATGCTCTGATCCTGATATATGAATCGGGAATTTTATTTTTGTACATACCCATAAGGCTTATATAAGAAATATGCAGGCAAAAGTTGCCGTGTCACTTCATTAGCATCATTCTTGTTATTTCAAAAACAAATCAAAATGTAATGTTTATGGGAATATTGACACTTGAATTGATGTTTGCATTAATGTTTGAAAAATGTAAAAGATGCTAATCTATTTGGTATGCTATTCAAAAACAAAGGGGCGGGGGAGAAAGAGAGAAAGCATTTTAAGAATATCTTTATACCATTCTCATTTCAATTGAGCAATTTGGATTTGATGCTCTTTTACTTTATTTTCTCTGAATATTTTGATTATCCTATGTTGTTTTTCTTTTCATACATTTTGAAGTAAGATTATTTTCTTATTACTTTTTATCATTATTTTTAACCTATTATGAGACGTTTATCTTTGATTACTAAGTATGAAGATCATTTTCATCATTATCAAATTATTAATAAGTTGAGAGTAAAATCTTCATTGTTGTTGACAATGACACTTACTTTTTACATCCAAAGTTCTTGCAATATGTTTTGGATGTCTATTTTGAATCACTTGAAGTATCATTTGATGATGCTACATGATTTTCATATTTTTGAGTCAGAATTTTTTTTATATTTTTATATCACTCGCCCTTCATCTTATTTTTTTAACACAAAAAGGGGGATATGTAGCATTCCAAGCATATTCACATCTAAGAAATATAACTGATATATGGATATTGTGTCTTCAGACACAAGGTTTGAACTCTGACATTTGTGGGTGGACTCTTGACCTAGCCATGCAAACTCATTAACATTTGGTGCAGACTCGAATTCCTTGGTAAAAGGGCCTGTTGAGGTCAACACACCCAAAAGGTGTCATCATTACCTTCCCATCAAATCTGAATTATCTATGCTTTCTTACCTGGTCATTGATCCTGGCTATCCCCAAGAATGCCTGGGGTAAAGGCGTGATTCCCTCTCTTGTTCCAGGGATCTTAAAGCTTCACTAGTGTCTCTTTACTAAGGCTTCTCTTGCCCACGTGCTTTCTATCTCGGAATCCGTACTTCCACCTGTCTGCAAGCTTCTCATATTTTCCTTTAATTCTTTGACCAAGGAAAATGCCATAGGGGATCCCGCCTGCCCTATCTATTCCTTTGACTTGTCTCTGTCTGTCATTCTTCACCCATATTCTCAGACTCCTTGCTCCTTCTTCTCCAGTCCCAACCCACAAAGGAAAAATCCCTTTTTGTGACCACCACTACCAGGTTACAGACACCCTCATTCACAGGTCACCCTGGCACCAACCCTGCAACCATATGTCTATGTGGCAGGCATCTTGGATTATATATCCCGAAGACTATGCACAATCAGAACCAGGGAAAGACAAGGATTCCCTCTCATCTCGAGATAAAGACTTTTTCTTTAACTATTGAAGATCTGGCAACTTCTTGTAATCCTGGCTATACGTGGGTAATATGATATGTCCATGCAGCTGTCCTATGATTACTGTCACATTAATTCAGGATCACTAAGGAGTGAAGATCATTTTCTTATTATTTTATATTATTACTTGCGATCTTTGATGATGAAAATTGTTACGCTTGACTTTGCTAAATGGAAATGAAGATCATACTTATCATTTTTACAGCATTATGGCTAAGTGACGTTTCATTTTGATATTTGATTGTGAATTCATTTTTGATTCTTTATCTGACTACGCTCACTAGTATTCCTGTTTGTTGACTAAGTTTAAAATTTTGTTGTAAAAGGTTACCCTCTTATTTTATTTCTGTAAAAAAAAAAGGGGGGGGGGATATGCAACCTACCAGGCATGGGGGTATGGTTGATGTATTAAGTACTTGATCAGATCCATTCATGATCAATGTATCAGCAGTTCTAAAGGCAAGAGAATTCCTGGGCCTCAGCCACAAAGGTCTAGCCCTCACCTTGTCAAACCTCATTCCTCTGAAAAGCTCATGTCAGGAGAATCCCCACCTACTCCGACCTTGTCATTGTCTATCCAACCAAAGGTAAGAACTACATGCTATGTCACGTATTCATTGATCACCTCTCAATCCACAATAAAGGCTGGGGTGAGGCGCACTGCTTTTTCTCTTGTTTCCTGCAACCTAGGAGTTCTCCCTGCTGTCTCTATTTATCTGTCCTAGCTGCACTCTTGGCCACATGCTTTCTATGTTGGAACTCTTACTTCCGCTTGGTCTCTTATGTCTCAGATTTTCCTTTCATTATTTTTCTAAGGAAAATAGTATCAGGGGCCATCGCCGCTGCCCATTTCAATTCACTTCTCTGTGTCTCTTGATTTATCACCCATTTTCTCTGACTCCTTTCTCCTTCTCGAGCCCACACCCACTAAGGAAATAGATTATGTAGCAGCCACAGGTTGGGCTCTTATCCCAGGTTTCACAAAGATATATCATCTCACTTTTCACTGACCTAATCTGGGTCACCATGACCATACGTGAAACATATGGGTATCGAAGGCTAAGATTCACGTGTCTTCCCTTTTGGCACCTGGGTTTCAGGACCCCAGCCCCAGGAGTTTCTGTTCACTCTCCCCCCCACCCCAGGAATTCCTCTCCACTCCCCCTACCTTAAAGTGTATAAAAAGCCTGCTAATCACAGCCTTAGAGAAAGCACTTTAGGTGCTCAGCACCAAGCTATATTTTGCTCAATAAAGTACCTCTTGTGTGTTGCATTACCGTGTGTGTGTGTGTGTGTGTGTGTGTGTGTGTGTGTGTGTATGTGTGTATGTGTGTCCTCCATGGAATACGAGCCAGAACCGGACATAACACCTTCAACCCAAAAGGCAGGAGTCCTAGACATGGAACAGAAGAGCTGCCTTAAAGCTACTGCTGCTGCTGCTGCTCTTTATGCTATAGCTGACGGCTCTGTGGCATCACATTCTGAGGGAGAGCCAAAAACACAAGGTACACAAACCCAAGAGTGACCAGGCTACCCTACAGGTTCCAGCCATCTCTCTATATAGGCAGGCACTGATGCCAGCCTATATAGGAAACTGATCAATTTAAGTCATCAGTGGTTGTTCATGTTCAAAGTAATTCAGGCCCTCCTATGGCTGCTAGCTTGGCAGCACCATCTGCTCAGTCATTTCCCCTGGAGACAGGGTCAGTGCCACCTCAATGGGCAGAGCAATGAACTAGAGTGAGGGCTTCAGGCAGCTGGAGAGCAGAAAGAACTTCCTTAATCATTTCTGCATCAGCTATGGAAGGAGAATACTGAGAGGACAGGGTGGGAGGCAGGTGTGTGACTGCTCCAAGGCAAAGTGGGCCACTCATGGCCAAGGTCCACTCATATGTAGGCCTATGACATAAGCATGTGTACGAGGCTTGGGGTCAAAGAGGAGACTTGCACATAGCTGTAAAAGCTTATTCCAAACCCATTAAAAAAAAAAAAAAAAAACCCTCCTCGGATGCCATACCAATATGTGGCCTAAAGAGGGAGACCAAGAGGCGAAGGGAGGTGGGGGGAGGGGGAGCTGAGCACCTGAGGAAGTTGGGGACCTGGGAGAGGGGATACTGAAGGAGGGGACTTTCTGGTGGGTGTCCCCACAGAGAGGAGGGGCAGTGTGGGAGGCGGGCAATTGAGAGGGAGGGGGCAGCTTTCAGGGGCAGGAGGGGCAGGCCTGACTAGGGAGCTGACCAGTACATGCAGCAGGCGGGACTAATGAAGAACCCAGAGGAAGACACAGGGGGCGGGTCCGCAGCAGCGGCAGCCACTCCCAAAGCCTCCTCCCCTCAGCTGGGGTGCCGCATGTGACCAATGCTGCTCCCCTACCTCACACCTTCCACACGCAACTTCCCGTCCTTTGCCATGGCCGACCTTAATGCTAGGCACAGCGACACAGGGAGGCTCTGACAGAAAAGGCGGGAACTTTCCGCTCCCCTCCCCCTCCACCACGTGCCACCTGCCTGCCCCTGCGCGCCTGCGCTCCAAGCCTCCTGGCCTGCCTTTTACTCTGCGCATGCGTAGCTCTTCCACACACCTCCTTCCTCCACCCCACCCCCCACCCTTCAGCTGGACTCCTTGCTTTTGCCACACTCTGCAATTGGGGTTCGGGCTCCAAACGCACATTAAGGGATACACCACCAGCAGCCACGGAAAATGGCTCAGCCCCCCCACACCTCCGACCCGGGACTGGCCTTGCCTCACATCTATCCCTTACAAAAAGCCCAGGTTCAGTGGAGGCAAAACAAAAAACAAAAACCTATTTGGTATTGACCTACAATGCCCAAAGGAGTCCCAGTGTTCCCCTTCGCCTTCCAAAGGGGGAGACCTGTCTAAAGAAGCTTCGCCAAAAACAAAGAAAAAACCCGCAAATCACATGGCCCGCAATCGCCAAAGCAGTCCCCAAAGGGGAGACTGTGGTAGGTCACCAGAGGAGCTATTCAGCTGCTGCTGCTGCTCCTCTTGACAGACAACTCCCTCCCAATTAGGCAATTTAATACTAAGAAATGCCTGGCATAACCTGGAATATGCTTTAAAGAAGTTTCTAATACATTCAAATTTTAAATATGTGCGAATTATAAAAAATTTCTTAAGCAGGACACAAGAGCAGCAAAAATAAAAAAATTGGCTGAGATTATTTCAACCACCTGGATGC